>NC_063202.1:8463859-8513859 GCF_017589495.1 Alosa alosa
GGGCAGCAGTGGCTCCAACGCTGTCAGTCAGAGGTATGAGCGCGGCCACCAGAGGGCGCCACACGAGCAGGGCCGCCCCCTGGAGAACGAAGATGAGCGCTCCTCTACCTATGTTAAATCCCACAGAAGGTTGGTGTGTGTGTGTGTGTGTGTGTGTGTGTGTGTGTGTGTGTGTGTGTGTTGTGCACATACTGTATGTGTTTGGATGTGTGTATCCATACGGCCACAGATGTCTGTGTATGTGAATGTGGGTGTCCAGATTTATGTGTGGGTGTATGCCTGTGGTTTTTTGGGGAAAGTATTCATGTGTGTGTGTGTGTGTGTGTGTGTGTGTGTGTGTGTGTGTTTGTGTCACATGTTGCTTGGGCGGGAAGTCGTTTGTAAACCAGCATGTTCTCACACCTTTCTTGTCATCCATGGAGTTGGACCAGCATTCATTAACACTGGGTGGCCAGATGGCCAGTGGCCACATTGGTCAAGGTCAGACCACTGGTACAAAGATCCCCTAACCTTCTGTGCTTTAAAATGTCATGTGTAAGCATGAAAGTAAAATGGTGCAGCGAAGTTTGGGAAAAGCTGAGCAAGACGGAGATGGAGATTGAGAAATGTCCCTCAAGCTAAATTAAATTGTTGAGTGGAGCTCTCACTTCCCCTGTGCTGTTCAAAGCGAACTCCTCCTCAGATCAGAGCTGTTTTCAATTAACCTTCAAAACCCCCTTCTGTTGGCGGGTTGCCATCCGATGTACAGGCTCTGTACTGTAGTTTTGTTCCCTATATGAGGTACAAATACCAGAGAGAGTCAGTCAGGTGTAAAAATAGGTGACATTTGATTAAATAATAGGCTTACCGACAGTGATTATCCACACCATGTGAATGTAGTCATATGCCTTTTACCCCCTCAGCTTTGGAGTCTATTGTTCAGGTTTAACCTGATCAGGACTGAACTGGATGAAGAGGTAGTTTTGGGATTTAAGCTACCAGTAGCGGTTGTATCCATTATATGTGGACAGTGAAGTCAAGTCAAGTCAAGTCAAGTTTATTTATACTGTGCATTTCAATGTGCTTTACAAACAAAAGCAAACAGGAATAACAAATAAAAGCATAAAAGGGCAATAGTGAAAGAATAGTTTAAAAGGTAAAGATCATAGTAATAATAATAATAATAATAATAATAATAAACATAAGACGCACAAGGTAAAATCATTTAAAAATAGATGATTAAAAAGACAAAATAAAAGACACAAGGTAGAATAATTTACACAAGGTAGAATAATTTGAGTGTATTAGTGTTTTGTTACACATTGGTTCTTCAGCCTATACTGCGCCTGATAATGTAGTTGTATCAGTATAATGCACTGTTGCTGTAGCAGCCCTTGTAGTAGGCCTATAGCACGTATGATTCATAAAGGTTTTGTTTATGCTGAGCTACTGTCATTGCTTAGGATGAGAGTTCTTGACGTCGCTGGAGTGGTGAATGTTTGTTTGTGTTTGTTTTTCGCTTAATTGTATATTTTCGCATCAGGCTCCTCTCCAGCTCGTCGAACAGTAATCTGCATCTTAATGGGCTCTTTATTCGGCGGTGAGGGAGCGCGCCAACATGACTCCTCTCCTCCGTCATGGCCCTCCGATAAGCGGATTTGACTCGTTCACTGGGACTTGCTCTTGGGCTGCGGCGCCGGTTCCTCTCGTCTGTTTGATCCCGCATTTGTCGCGGATGCTGCTGCCGTTGCCTGCGGTTCGCGGCTCGGCTCGGTGTTAACTCTCATGCCTGTTAATTGGCCCTTTTCTCCCCATGCGAGCCGAACGTGACAGACTTACAGCAGGAAGAAGAAGACTGATCAAGTTACACTCAAAGACAAGCAACACCTCAGTAAGCTCACCTCAGAGAACAGAGCAGCGATCCCCATGTTTATATATCAGACTGGCTGCACCATTTACTCAAGTTACTGCAGTATATTGCCTACCCAGCCTGCACACAGTGGGCTTCACCATTTCCTATCTGAGACAGAAAGCTGTGTTTTATATTGGTGATATTGATGCAAGCTGCATTATCAGCATGTAATATTTGTGAGAATCTCCCAACAGGCCAGCTCAGGGAACAGAGGTTGAGATCTGTATCTTTTGTCACATGTGTGTCCTCTTTTATTTCTCACTCTCTCTCTCACACTTTCTCTCTGCGTGTGTGTGTGTGTGTGTGTGTGTGTGTGTGTGTGTGTGTGTGTGTGTGTGTGTGTGTGTGTGTGTGTGTGTGTGTGTGTGTGTGGCGTGCGTGCGTGTGTGTGTGTGCGTGTGTGTGTGTGTGTGTGCGCGTGCGTGCGTGTGTGTGTGTGTGTGTGTGTGTGTGTGTGTGTGTGTGTGCGTGTGTGTGTGTGTGTGTGTGTATGTTGTGTTCTTCACGGCTGGATGTAGACACTCCCAGGTGCGGCACCCTGCATACCGTAGCAGGCAGTCCCTGAACAGCCCCAGCCCTGGGGGGACGGAGATGGACCTGCTGGTCATGAGTGGCTATGGAGCATGCACACAGTCACCCAGGAGTGGCTATGATGTGACACAGTCACACCAACAGTGGCTATGATGAGAGCATGCACACAGTCACACCCGCAACAGTGGCTATGATGTGACACAGTCACACCCGCAACAGTGGCTATGATGTGAGAGCATGCACACAGTCACACCCGCAACAGTGGCTATGATGTGACACAGTCACACCCGCAACAGTGGCTATGATGTGAGAGCATGCACACAGTCACACCAACAATCCTCCTACAGTATCTGTCCACTAAACATCTGAGCATTTCAGTTACAGTGGCTATGATGTGAGAGCATGCACACAGTCACACCAACAATCCTCTTATCTCTCCACTTCTCCACTAAACACCTGAGCATTCCAGTATGCACCGTCAATGTTGAGACCAAAAGTAGAGTAGAATGGAATTAAAGCATGGGATTAAAGACAGCGACTGTGTGGAACAATAAATCCATTGGAAACACACACTTTCCTGCAGACAAAATACATTCATTGTGTTTTGAAAACCTCCCATCATCAAGATGAGATGTGTAGATGATGTATTAATCATCACACCCAGGCTGGGTGTTGTTGGGGTTTGAGCCAGAAGTTGTTGTGGCATCGCCAGACCCTCCCCTTTCCCCCGTCATCTCTTTCGTATTTTCTTAAGCTGTAACCATGGGAACAAAGCTCCCTTGTTACAGACACAATATGAAATTATGAAACATAACAACCAGCCACAGTTCCTGCCTGCTTTTAAAGACTAGAAAACCCCATCAACCATTATTAAAAGGCTTTGTGAAAGTAAACACAATCATTTAGATACCACAGCTGTTTTTCTTTAGTAAACAATAGCAACATGTTGCCAATCTTTATAGTTCTATAGAAGGCACTTACTATTATTGGACACAAACTATTAATAATATAATAGACTAAACAGAATCTAACAGAATAATAATAACCATGAACACAAACTGTGACTCTTTAAGGAGAATTAAAGGAACCATATGTAAGATTGTGGCCAAAACTGGTACTGCAATCACTTTCAAATGACTGTAGAGCAGTGTATCCCCTCCTCCTCCCCCCTGACTCGAGGTTGCCAACCCGGATGCCGAAACACCACTGACTTCCTGATTAGTAGATAAGTGGAGGGTGGCACATCAGGCCAAAACACAACATGACAAAACACATCAACATCAGTTGAGGGCTGCAACTTCACTTTTTAAATGACAATATCCTGGCCGGACTACTGTTGTCAGTGATATAAGTATTTGAAATGAACATGATTTCTTAATGTCTAGTGACATATCAGGGCCCTTTTATGATTAATTGAAATACATTTCTTACATACGGTTCCTTTAATTATACATAGTTAATAGATAAAGGCAAGCAGGTAGATACACAAGCAGGTAGGCCAGCTAACAATTGCAATAGTCTAGTTTGGAAACAATGGCCTGCATAAAGCAAGTGGCTATATGAGTGGCTTGTGGCTATATTTTGTTATATAAGGCTTGATTGTCCGAATATTGTATAGGATAAACAAAAATGACTCCTACTGACTCCTGAAATAACCTACCCCAAACAGCACCTGAACTCTGGATATGTATGTGCTGTTTGTTCCTCTTTTCACTCCGTTAGCAGGTGTTTTTTACTCCCTCTACAGAAGCACCATAACTGTATGTAAACTGTCTCATGCTGCTATAAATATGTGTGGCATGGCTGTGGTTGGCCTGAGTATATTGATTACAGTGGGGATGCATTGCTTTTGGCTAGATTACTGCGAATTCTCTTCTCTGACCGTCTACGTTGTGGGAGGACTGATTTATGAGATGTGATGCGCTAGGTCTCCTGTGGCTCCCATGCTACTTACACAGGAACTAGGGCACAAGTGGAGAGAGAGGAGGAGAAAGGAAGAGAAAGAGGGGTAGAGAGAGAGAGAGAGAGAGAGAGAGAGAGAGAGAGAGAGGTGAGGAGAGGAGAGGGAGTTAGAAAAGGTCTGTGAGATGAAAGAGATAAATAAGGTACAAAAACAGGAAATGAAGACGTAGTGTGAGTGTGAAGTGAAGAGACGGAGCTGGATGAAGCAGCTGCAGTGGGAGTTGTGCTGCTGCAGTGCTTAATTGTGTGCTCATGTCACATGACATT
Organism: Alosa alosa; assembly: GCF_017589495.1. Classification (NCBI taxonomy): domain Eukaryota; kingdom Metazoa; phylum Chordata; class Actinopteri; order Clupeiformes; family Clupeidae; genus Alosa; species Alosa alosa. The sequence continues at coordinate 8,468,511 of NC_063202.1, forward strand.
ATTTAGATGATGGGAAATTTATGGAGAGGTAAGCGACTTTCATGGATGCGAGAATCCCATGGGGCCTAACTTGTTACAGTAATGCATAGTTTGCCTGCCTGGTGGCAGAGCTGACAGGGATGGTCGATTGGAAGGACGACCAGGACGATGGAAGGACCAGTGCGGACAATCAGGAAGACAACCTGGAGGCCAGACAGATGGACACGGACGATCAGGAGGTCAGACAGATGGATGTGGACGATTGAGAGGTCTGCCACGACACCCCACTAGAGGTCTGGCTGGAGGTTGACACCTCCCCGGGGGCCTGATAAGATGCCAATAGTGAAGATGTAGACCCTCTTGGTTTGGGCTGGAATCTGTGATGAAGGCCGAATCTCCCTTGATGCTGAAGGCAGAACCCTTTTGGGAGTCTGGCAGGAGGCCAATGGTGACCAGGTTTTGGCAGTAATCAATGCTGCGGCAGGTCCAGCATCGATCAACCTACAGTAGGTTTGGACGTGGCAGACTCAGGACAGGGCACTGCTGGACTCAGGTTCAGACACACACTCAGGCACACACTCAGGAACACTCTCAGGAACACACTCAGGCACACACTCAGGAACACTCTCACTCCAAACTCAAACTCACAAACCCACTCATACTCAGGGACACATTCACACTTCACCCAGTCACTCTCTGGAAGACACTTATAGGATCCACTCTGGGACACACACACACCACTCCCGGGGGGCACGGGAACCACCTCAGGCACAACGGGAACCACCTCAGGCACAGGCACAATAGGAACCATCTCTGGCACAGGCGCAATGGGAACCATCTCTGGCACAACGGGAACCATCTCAGGCACAGGCACAATGGGAACCATCTCTGGCACAATGGGAACCATCTCTGGCACAACGGGAACCACACCATCTCTGGCACAACCGGCACCACCTCAGGCACAATGGGAACCATCTCTGGCACAGGCACAATAGGAACCATCTCTGGCACAGGCACAATGGGAACCATCTCTGGCACAACGGGAACCATCTCAGGCACAGGCACAATAGGAACCATCTCTGGCACAGGCACAATGGGAACCATCTCTGGCACAACGGGAACCATCTCGGGCACAGGCGCAATGGGAACCATCTCTGGCACAACGGGCACCACCTCAGGCACAGGCACAATGGGAACCATCTCTGGCACAACAGGAACCACCTCAGGCACAGGCACAATGACACATGACTGCAAAGCCAACAGTAGTCATACCTCCATCATCAAGTTTGCAGATGACACAGTGATCTTGGGCCTGATTAGTAACAACAATGAACAGCTCTACTTGGATCAGGTTGATGAGGTGGCACAGTGGTGTCAATCTAACAGCTTGACACTGAATGTCAATAAAACCAAGGAAATGGTAGTGGATTACAGAAGGCAGCAGCAGAACTACAGTTACACCCCACTAATGATCAGCGGGCAACCTGTAGAGAGAGTCACAAGTTTTAAATACCTTGGTGTCCACATTACTGAAGACTTAACATGGACTGTTAACACTCAATATGTTCTGAAGAAGTCTAAACAACGACTCTACTTCCTTCGTCAGCTAAGGAAATTCAAAGTTTCTACATCCATAATGAAGGCCTTCTACACTTCAGTGGTTCAGAGTGTTCTAACTGGTAGCATCATCACCTGGTATGGGAACTCCACAGTTAGAGATTGTAGTACTCTGCAGAGAGTAGTGCGCTCAGCTGAACGTACTATAAGAACTCAACTCCCTGCTCTACAAGATATCTATTCCAGAAGAGTACTCCTAAGAGCCCAAAAGATTCTGAAGGACTCTTCTCACCCTAACAATGGATTATTCCTACGCTGAAATCAAGAAGGCGCCTATGTAGTCACAAAGCCAGAACTGAGAGACTCAGGAGAGTTTTTTTATCGCCAGGCCATCCGAACTCTGAACTGCCACTATACTGACTTTGCACACATTCAGTCCTCAGCACTCTCAAACATTTCCCAACTCTGAACTCACACTATACTGACTCACTCATTCACTCCTCAGCCCCCCCCCCACACACACACCTACATGACTTTTAGCACTTCCCTCTCCCTATGCTACAGACCTTTTATTTATTTTCTTATTTCATCACACGTCAAAACACACACACACACACACACACACGCACACACATATCTGACTTTCTCCAACTTTTGCACATCTCCATAGAACTTTTTATTTATTATTTTTGATTTCTCCTCCATCTATCTACCCATGTCCTTGATTGCCTAGCCTTTCTGCCCCCCCATCCCCATCCCCAACACACACACAAAAAACACACACACTTACATCATCACTGTCATCACCTCACATACATACAGCACACTGCTTGCTACAGTAAGCCTCCTCTACATACTTGCTGCACACTGCCCCCACCTACCCACACACACACTACACACACACACACACACAGTCACTGCTCCACTCCCCTCCCGCCCACACACACATCTGCACTGTCATCACTCACATACATCATACATACAGTACTCTGCTTGCAATAGTAAATCCCTTCACCATACTTGCATACTTGCAGTACACTGCCCCCCCCTCTCCCATACATACACAGCACATTATTTCATCAGGAAGCTTCTCCAACACACATCCCCAACATACTTACAGCACATACACAGCACATCGTCTCATGAGGAAGCTTCTCCAACACACAAATTGCACATTGCCCTCTCCCCACACACACAGCACACTATCCCATCTCCCCAACACACACACCAAGACCCCTGGCAGTTGGGTTAGCCCCTTGAGCCGTGGATCTGCCCAAGGTTTCTTCCTTAGTAAGGGAGTTTTTCCTTGCCCCTGTTGCTCTTGGGTGCTCCTTGTTGGTGCCCCCCAATCCCAAACTTCCCCACCTTTCTTATGCAGCCCTTGCCACTTAATCTACTAAACCCCTCTTCTACTGCACTTTTTATCCCCCCCATAAATGCACAAATAGGCTGACACTAGACATAATTTCACTGCATTTCTTACATCCAGTAACTATATGCATGTGACAATAAACTTCCTTGTATCCTTGTATCCTTGTAATGGGAACCATCTCTGGCACAACCGGAACCATCTCAGGCACAGGCGCAATGGGAACATCTCTGGCACAACGGGAACCATCTCAGGCACAGGCGCAATGGGAACCATCTCTGGCACAACGGGAACCATCTCAGGCACAGGCGCAATGGGACCCATCTCTGGCACAACGGGAACCATCTCAGGCACAGGCGCAACAGGAAGCACCTTGGGAACCACCTCAGGCTCAGAAATCGTGGCAGGACGGGAGCCTTGGGCACAAGGACCACCTGAGGAACTTGAGGAACAGGAACCCTGGGTCCCTGATCAGGACTAGGCCAGAGACGCCAGCCAGGGGACAAGGCTGCTGAACATCCATGGCTCGGGGCTGCTGTAGGGCCGAGACGCTGGCCATATCACCCATTTGCAGGCCTGGCTGGCAGTTGGCCAACAATGGTGTGTGAATCAGTTGGGGACTTCGCCTCCACCTGTATGAAGCAAAACCTTCTTGGCTGTGTCAGGTTACACTGTTACACTGACATCATGAAGATGTCATATAGACAAAGGTGTCTGCCATTCCTCAGTAGTAGCATCTCATAGACCCAATGCACACCACATATTTGCAAAGTTTAGTGTATGGTGCTGACTTAGGCTGACATAGTGTAATCGATTATGCTACAAGATCAACATAAATGCATACGAAGTGGGAAGGTAAGAAGTGTGTATGCAAAGGTGTAAGAATATTTTTTAGTCTATACACTGGTGTGTTGTTTGTTGCTTGTGGTCAAGGTGTTTGTTTGCATTGGTGTTCCTCAAGTATCAACTGCTTTGGGTATTCAAATAGCTGTCAAGCGCTCTCTCTTACCATCCATCTTGCCTGTCCCCGTCTCTCAGACCGAACCCGAGATCATCGAGGAGACAAATGTGGACCGGCTGATGAGCCACCGCAGCTATGGTTACGGCCGGCAGGTCAAGGGTCACTCGGAGACGTCCACGCTGAGCTCGCAGCCCTCCATCGACGAGGTGCGGCAGCAGATGCACCTGCTGCTGGAGGAGGCCTTCAGCCTGGCCTCGGCCGGTCATTCATCCTCCACCGCCGGCCGCCACCACCACCCCCAAGCCCTCCCCCAGCACCCCCACAACCCCCACCACCAGCTGGGGCCCTACAACCCGGGGCCACCCATACCCTACTCCGAGGTGGTGACCAGCGCTCCGGGCACCATAAGCCGAAACCAAAGAGCGTTGCAGTGGGTGCCGGCCGGGTACGGGCCAGACCTGTACCAGTGCAGCCTTCCCAAGCCTGTGAGTGTGTCTGCCTCACTGCACACATGGACGGCTGGCTCATGTACTTTTTCAGTGGGAGGGGTATAAAGGTGTTTTAACTGGGTCTGAAGGTCTTGTAGCACATATGGTAGCATAAGGCATAAGTTCTAAGTTCAAAATAATCATTTCAATTCAAGTAACTGTAAAACACTGCTGTGCTTTCAAACATACTAGGGCAGCCGTGGCCCACTGGTTAGCACTCTGGACTTGTATGCCGGTTCGAGCCCCGACCAGTGGGCCGCGGCTGAAGTGCCCTTGAGCAAGGCACCTAACCCCTCACTGCTCCCCGCGCCCGCCCGTTAAAGCAGGCAGCTCACTGCGCCAGGATTAGTGTGTGCTTCACCTCACTGTGTGTTCACTGTGTGCAGTGTGTTTCACTAATTCACTGATTGGGTTAAATGCAGAGACCCAATTTCCCTCACGGGATCAAAAAAAGTATATATACTATACATACTGAAATAATAAAAAAAACACATTTGCATAGGGAAATAAATCACATTTGAATAGAGAATGTGTGTTAAATTGCTATTTATTCCCTCCTCCCTCAGTGGCGTGGTAGGCTCATGAGTGTGTTCTTATTCTCCTCCCAGGCGTTCAGGTTCACTCAGCTTCCTGACATGGCTATGGGGTCCCCCCCTCCTCCCATTCCACCCAGAACAGGCCCTCCTGGGACATCACTGAGGCGGTGAGATAAGGCACACACACAAACACACACACACACACGCACGCACGCACAGACATACACACACACATGCACACACGCACAGGCACACACACACAAAAACACACATACACACACACATACATGTACACACACACACATGCAAACACATTCATGTAAGCCCGCATGCCCATGTCCATACACACACAAACAGTCACATTAGGGCATGCACACACAGACACACACACACACACAAACAGTCACATTAGACACTCTGTAAATCCCTGCAACTGATATTAGCATAGTGGCCAGTGACCTCGTCTGGTAGTCATCAGTAGACGATGAAATATTGGCTGGGCCAGGACAAAAATATTCTGTTAGTTACTCCTTCACAGACATGGCTGATTTTATTGCTACACGACAATGTAAATTTGAATCCCGTATCAGTGTACTTGAAAATGACATGAATACCAATGACTATTGTCGGGGTGCAACAGGGACGCTTGTTGTGCAGTATCTTCAGTTTGATTAGGTAACGGTGCCACCTAGTGGCCAAACTGTGTCACTGCTGGTTTCTCACTGTCACTTCTCCTCAGCTCTTCATCTGACCTTGGGCCGAAGGCCCGGAGTGTAGAGTCCTCTGTCACTGACGTGCCGAGTCAGCATGACAGCGCCCCCTACGTGCCAGTCAGCAGAGCCGTGCTCCCCTCAGTTACCACTGACCAGCCCCTGCCACTCAACCACTCAGGTGAATGTGATCGCCTCCAGTGGGTGTGTGTGTGAGAGTGAGAGAGAGAGAGAGAGAGAGAGAGAGAGTAAGAGAGTGGGAGGGATGTTATGTCATCTCCCTTTCAGTCAAGTCAGGCACTACTTTGATACTGAAACTGCAAACTGTGAGCTTGAACCAAAGTAACCTCAGTGTTTTCCTTTGTTATTTTAGCTCATAGCCATGACTTAACACCTTATTCCAAGCTGCATCTCTAGCTTATATCCAATGCAGTGCTTAATTTAAGATGAATCTAAATCTTTCCCCTTCCTGCAGGAAACCCAATTTCCGCAGTCTATGCCATCCCAGCTACTCGCCCTGGCTACCCAGGATACTTCCTGTCCACCCCACCGTCCTCCTACCACAGCCCGTCCTGGATGTCCTACCCGCCGGAGCCTGAGGACGTGCCTCCACAGTGGGCTGAATCTGTAAGCCACCTCCCCTCCTCCCATAGCCATCTCCTGTAGCCTACACGACAGGCTCCCCCAATTCCTGCTCCAGTTGGGGCTCAAGTCCTGGACGTTTCAGCCTCAGCCAGAGAGAGCCTTCAAGGATTTTATTTTGTTCAATATCAACACGAATAAAGCTTATGTTAAATATCACATCTTCAGGCTCTGCGATCAATGAAGCGTCTGAGATGGCTGTGTAATCTGAGATTAATTCTCGAGTGTCCCCCCTCTGAAATCAGTGGGAACGATCACTGCTTTGTACTGTACTGAACGGAGCGTTGATGATGAGGATGTTGAGGATGAAAAAGATCAAACCCAGGACAGCATCCTAAGAGAATCAGGATTGCTCTCACTTGTGTTTCTTCATCTGTGAAACGTCTTCCCCCCATCCTAAATGAGAGAGAGAGAGAGAGAGTGAGAAATGGGGTGGGCCATTCCTTCTTTGTCAGATGTCTTTTTCAGCCATGTGACAAACCCTCTGTTTTTTGAATGTTCTTCTACTTTATATCCCTGTTTTGTGTCTGCCTGTTTCAACCAAATGCCTTCACGCAGTGTCTTTTTACAGAACCAGTGTCATTTAGAAACCATTTGCTGAACTGAATTTATCGCTGGCGTTGAGTGGACTCAGCAAAATACCGGGGTAGTTGAGCACATTTCTTTAAACGAACACATTTTCCCTTTTTTTTTTTGTTTCTTTGTTGAGTTTGAAATTCTTTTAGAGTTTTTGTGTGTTGTTGTCATGCCACCTTGTTCCGATCAATCAAACAGTAATCCATTGCTGATTTCAAACGTTACGTTTGAATGAAAAGTCACAAATATTTTGGTGTTAGACGTTTGAGTTTTCTTCCCATCTTTGAGTTTTTTAACCGTGACTTTAGTCTTTGTGCTTGTGTATGTTGTCTCCTTTTTCACTCATCTGAATATAAATATGAGCAATATGGTGCAAAAAAAAGAAAACTCACCCAAGCAAAAAAAAAAAAGACTACTCTCACTCTAAGACTAACAGTAGCCACACTACAGTGGAATGCACTGTATGTCAAGTGTACGCCTGAAATGTAGTATCGTCAGATTGACAACCTCGTCCATCTTTCTTCCAGGTGCCGTTGCCAGGTTACGCCGAGGCTTTTCCGCACCCCCGCTACCCTCAGGGCAGCCCCCTGTTGCAGCACTACGGGCAGCCACCATTAGCCCTGGGAGGCTTGGAGCGCCCCACGTCCGCCTCCACCGTGGCCTCTCAGCAGAGCCTAGCCGACCCGCTGGACCTCCCCGTGTCCGACAACCCCCTCACCAACCTCTCTACGTCCGCCTTGGTCAAAGCGATCCGCGAGGAGGTGGCCAAGCTGGCCAAGAAGCAAACAGACATGTTTGAGTTCCAGGTCTAGAGCTCCCTCTAGTCAGCAGAAGACTAAGCAGCAAGTTCTTTAAAAGGGAGAGACTGCTGCAGACCTGAGCAACACACAACACAGAACTCAGAGGTTTGTACAGATTAATGCGCTCCTGTTTGGGGTGAGCCGAAAATAGTTACTGTATCTCTGTTTGAATTTCACAATGTACTCGTTTTCTCGCAGAACAAACCTGTTGTATGTCGAGCATTTCAGTCAGCTTTATTGTGGGCTGTCTTTGACTTTTGGCTTTTTCCCCATTTGTTCAATGGCATTGTAAAATAGCATTCAAATCATAAATGTGATGTTTGGAACTGAAAGGAACTGACTTTCACACGAGAACCAAAGCATTGCAATGAATTTATACTTTCAACCTATCATCCATCCGTTACTGAATATTTCATATTCAGTTAACACTTAAGTTTTCATTTTGTTGTGATTTATAGACATGCTAATGTGCAGAAGCCTGAATCAAAGGATTTATACTTTTCCAATGCTAATGGGGGTTAACATTAAGAATAATTGATTTTAAGAAATTATTACTGTATATCCTACATTGTGTTTAAATGGCTTTTCTGTCTTGAGTGTACAAAATAAAAAATGTTTGGGAATCAAAAGAGATTAATTTAATAAACTATAGAGACTATAAATTATAGTTTTGTGGAAGTTCAAAAAGTCTGATATGTTGACAGTTAAATTTGGACCTTCCCCTAGTAGTTAGAAAAGTACATTTCTTGTTTGACCAAGTGCATGCAGCTGCAGTGTATTTGACTCAAAGGCTTTTTCCACGTGCTGTCTTCTCCATGTCCTATAGGCTGTCCCATAGTAAATATTTCTTTGCTTTAAATTGTGAATGTGTTGCAAAAGAGCGCACTCTTTGGAAATGATTGTATTGTAACTCCCATTAAGGTCAGTGGAAATGCACTTTATTTTGTAAGTATAGATCCATCGTTTTCTGTTAATCCTCTCAACATTTAAATGAAAAAGATTTGTCTGGTGATTACTGAATATTGCTTTGCAAATGGTGAGCAATATTCAAAAGGCCTGAAGAATATGATCTGTAGATGCTGTGCTATCTTGACACATGGCCTAGAATAAGGATTTACTTGCTCTCTGTGAACTGGGGACTTAGAGAACTAACTGGCCTAAGTAGTGTATTTTTTGAGATGATGCCTGCGCAGTGTAGTACTCTTGAATGCAAATTGTGCAGATGTTTAGAAAGATTGATGTTTGCCATGAGGGAGACTGTTCCTTTAAGACCCATTTTTAACAAAACAGCTGAATATATGTCATTTATACATGTGGATGGCTTATACCGTCTGCAAGAAAGATGGCCATGGAAGAACGTGGCCACTTGATTCACAATGAAATGGGGAAAATGTCTTTGTGTTGTTTGTCAAGTGTCATGTCACACGTCTTATTTTCTCAGGTTCCCTTTTGGAACTTTCACACCAGTATTGGTGTTGGTTTGTAAATAGGTAAGAAATCAAATCAATTCTTGAAGTTATTTCACTCTTCAGCACTTTGCTGATGGGTTAACTTTTTCCGTTATTATAGGAATTTCATAATGATGATACTGTCATACCTTGAGATGGACAATATCATATCTGTTAGAAGTAAAGACTTTGAATTGTTTTCTTCCTGTATGCTGTACATGGATCTTAAAGCTGCTGTAGGTGGTCTACTGTTTGACACTCAAAATGATTGGCATATAGATTTGCTCATCTCATTAGAGAGGTCATGATTGGTTAACATAGCTGTACCATATTGAGAGTTTTGTATCTGATTACAGAGCACAGGAGAGTCCCAGACATACATTTCTCTCATAGAGCTTATTTTAAAGACATAGCAATAGCTGTCAGAAAGTAAAGACAGTGTCCTACCAATATCACTTACAACAGCTTTAAGGGAGACACTTGGTAATTTGTAAGAGCCCAGAGTAATGTTGATTTTTAATCTTCTTGAAACCAGTGAGCCAATAAAATGGACTGAATGATAATATGGAAATGGTTTATGATATTATTTCGACATCAAATTATTTTTTCCCCTTTTTTTCTTATTTTCAGTCTCTGTTAACTATAATTACCCTGACACAAACACATAATTACTCACAAATGCTCTCTCTTTCTCTCTCTCTCTCACACACACACACACAGGTTCATGCTCGCATGCACACACACACACACACAGACACACATGCATGTGCAAACAAATGTGCATAGCATACCGTCTATGTAACCATATTTGAATATCAGTAATATTTATCTGTCCATTATCCCTTTCTTGTGAGCTGTTTAACACTGAAATTGTAATAAGCTACTCAAAGATTAGAAAAATGGTGTGATCTCAGGAACTGGGAGTTAGTAGTTTTGTGTTGAAGAAAGCATACTAGACTTGCAGGCTGTGGGTGATGTGCATGTTTTGAAGTGGGTGTAGAACTAACGTGAATGTATTCTGGAATATTGCCAGTGCTACAGCGGAGAAAATAAGTATTGAACACGTCAACATTTTTTTCAGTAAGTATACTTCCAATGAGGCTATTTGCATACAATTTTCATTAGTATTAACTCAGATAATCCACCCATATAAAAAAACAAACAAACATTAATGTCCATAAGTAGAGTTATGTGTAATAAATGAATGACACAGGAAAAAACACTGAAATTTCTCAAATACTTTGTGGAAAAGCCTTTATTTGTAATTGCAGCTTCAATGCATTTCCTGTATGACAAAACTAATCAGTCGCAGTAATCAGGTGTGGTTTTGGCCCATTCTTTTAAACAGATAGTCTTTTAATATTGAAGATTCCGGTCTCTCTTGTGAATCCTGATCTTTAGTTAACTTCCAAAACTGTTCAATTGGATTCCAGGTCAGCACCTTGATTTCCTTTCTCTGAAACCAATTGAGAGTTTCCTTTGCTGATTGTTTCTTTGGATCATTGTCCTGCTGGAAGGTCTAACCATGTTTCATCCTCATCCTCCTGGTGGATGGCAAGATTTTCCCAGAATAAAATAACTCCATTCATCATTCCCTCAATTGTATGAAGTCTGCCAGTACCATGAGAAACAACCCCACACCATGACCACCAAATCTCACTGTTGGTATGGTATTTTTAGGGTGATGCACAGTGCCATTTCTCCTCCAAATATGGTGAGTATGACATCCAAAAAGTTAAATTTTGCCCTCACCTGACCAGAATACATTCTATCAGTATTTCATAGACTTGTCCAAATGTTGTGCATCACCTATGATTTTCTCTGTAACAATGGTCCCTGAGTCTTTCTGGAGCTTTCTCCGAGTGGTCCTTGGCTCTTGGGCTACTCTTCTGACTATCCTTCTGACTTTCTGGTCAGAAATCTTGCGAGGAGATCCTGTGCATGGCCGGTTGATGATGCAGTGATGTTCTTTCCACTTGCAGATAATGACCTCAATGCTGCTTATTGGATGATTCTGAACTTTTGAAATGCATCTGTAACCAGTTCTATTGATATATTTTGCAACAATAAGGTTGCAAAGGTCTTGGGAGAGCTCTTTGCTTTTACCCATCATGAAATGTTTCTTGTGTGACACCTTGGTAACGAAAAACCTTTTTGTAGCCTATCAGTATGTACTAACCCAACTTATATTAATTTGCACAGATAGGAGAGATAATTACTCTCTACTACTTTTAGATTCCACCTTGTTCCTTGCCATTCCTTGCCTTTGTGTACTGCTTTTTCTTAGCGTGTTCAATACTTTTTTCCTGTGGCATTCCACTTTTTTACTCATAACTCTACTTATGGACATTAATGTTTGGATTTTTTTATATGTGTGGATTACCTAAGTTAATACTAATGTCTGGTGAAAATTTCATGCGAATAGCGTCACTGGAAGCATACTGTATTTAAACATGTTGACATGTTCAATACTTATTTCCCCAGCTGTATGTAAAGTTAAAGTTGACTGATATTTATCAGACGCTTATCCAAAGCAACACAGGCATGAAAAGGCAGGAATCGAAACCGGGCCGGCTACCACTGCTCCACCATGCTCGCTAGCAAAGGAAGTGGTATATAAGTGTATATACTAGGGCTGTCAAAATAACTGATTCATTTTGATTAATTAATTTGAGAAAAAATAACTGATTAAAAAAAAAATAGTGCAGATTAATCGATTCCATATGACCTTTTACCCCGAGCCGTTCTAGTCAGTAAAATTTAGACTGTAATATGAAGGAGAGAGAAGAAAACGTGCTGCCTGGATCATTGATTGGAACATTTACTTTTAAAAAACGGCCTGACGGTGTTGATAAAAAATAAAGTGTTTAAAATAAAGTCTTCTGCAATGAAATGCCTTGTATAGTGAAAAAAAAAAAACTTCTTCCCGAATCACTTTTGAATTCATTTCCTTAGCATATTAGGTCATATCATAGATTATTATGGCAATTTTTTTTTCAGTGAAAATAATAATAAAAGAGTTTTTGAACTTTAATGTCACTAATGCTGATTATCCAATGATTCATTAGAATTTAAATATTTAAAATACTTTCACAGCAAAAAATGTATATGCGATTAATTTAGATTAATTAATCACAGAGTATGTAATTAATTAGATTAATTTTTTTAATCGATTGACAGCCCTAGTATAAACTATATAAGTAGTATAAGTGTGTGCAGTGTGGATGTCCCCTGGTATGTGTAGTATTGATACATGCAGGTATAATGTGCCTTACCATGTTTTCTCTGAACTCACGGTGCACAGACAAAAGTGCTAGGGACAAGGATCCAGGGAACAAATGAAGAGTTCGGTTCCAAAACGCTATATCCACCATTTTAATACATTTTCATAAGTTTCTTTTTTATGTTTTCGAAGTAATTATTATGACCGCCGCGCAGCGAAGTTTAAAGCTTTTTTTAAAAGATTTTTTTTTTCTTTTTCTTTTTCGCATGTCCAAATTTCCGTCAAGAATTCCCGGGACACTGAAAGACCGGGGTAGACGAAACTTGGTGGGCATGTAACCCCATATGGATAGCATGGAACCATCGTTTTTCGTTTTCGTTTTTGGCCCCCCCCCGCTGGACTGCACCCCCCCAAAGGAGGGTAGGGCAGACACAGTTTTCTGTGAATATCTCGAGAACCGTAAGGTTTAGGAGGACCATTTTTTTTTGTATGTTGATCTCATTTTGTGTATAGTGCCACCTAGTTAAACACAAAAAAGTAAAAATGAGGTGTTGTAATCGCAGGTATCTGTGACCTAACATAGTCAAAACTGCACGAAATTGGAAGTGTAGGATCATTATGACACCCTCTGAATGCACGCCAAGTTTCGTGGAATTCCGTTCATGGGGGGCCACACAATAAATTAATTTATGTTACTATACACCAACTGGCCTGTAGGTGGCCGGAGACAGTTTTCTGTGAATATCTCGAGAACCGTAGTGCCTAGGAGGTCCACCTTTTTTTTTGTATGTTGGTCTTAAGGGGGCATGTCAACCCATCCCATTACCACTTATTTCATGTATAGCGCCACCTAGTTAAAAATTGAAAAAGCAAAAAATTAGGTGTTTTCATCTGTCTGACATGGTCAAAACTGCACGAAATTGAAAGTGTAGGATCATTATGACACCCTCCGAATGCATGCCAAGTTTTGTGAACTTTCGTAATGGGGGGCCTTACAATAAAATAATTTATGTGTACATTTAGTGACCGTACACCAACAAGGATTCCCGGGACACTGAAAGACCAGGGTACACAAAACTTGGTGGGCATGTAACCCCACATGGATAGCATGGAACCATTGTTTTTCGTTTTGATCTGTAGCCCCCCGCTGTACTGGACCCCCCGAAAGGAGAGTAGGGCAGACACAGTTTTCTGTGAATATCTTGAGAACCGTAGGGCCTAGGATGACCAATTTTTTTCGTATGTTTGCCTCCAGGGGTCATGTTAACCCATTCCATGTGCACACATGTGCATAAACAGATACACACGCACACACATACATTCACAGTAATCATACGTATGACACATACTCACACAGTAGACATATGTACGCATGCATGCACATGCACAAACACACATACGCAGGCAAACACACAAGCACGCACACACACACACACACACACACACATAGGCCTTTCAGCGTGATTTATTTTTGTGGAAAAAATGTGCTGGACTGGGCGGCGCTCATATTTTGTACCGCTCTGCTGTACATCTATTTATAGTAGAACTGTAATTGGGTATTGCTATTTGATTGATCTTTACTCAATCAACAACACAACTGCAATTTGATTAATATTACCTGAAATACACAATTAAATAAATAGCCTGTTTTTTTAATGTTTTTAAAAACGGAGATATAGCGTTTTGGAACCAAACTCTACAAATGTTCTGGCTGGCTCTGCTCAGCTCTGCAGCTGAGAGCCAAAGACTGGCAAGCTCTCCCTCGTCCCGTCAACGTGTGCACCAAACCAGAACACCAGCAGCACAGGTGATGATGATGCTGCTGCTGGGCCACAGGTAGCAGCCAGGGCGTTTCACTGCGGTGAAGTGAGCCCATATCAACCCCTCTCAAACAGCCGAGAGGGAGGACATAGAGCGAGAGGCCCAGCGGTAGAGAACATCAGGGACTGCAGTCTGCTGGCCGGCCGACAGCATGTGCCCGTTCACTGGTTCACAGATAATGACAGGAGGAGAATAGTGAGATATAACCAGTTTCTGTCATGTCAGTTTCCTTCTTATCCTTCATTTATTTAGTCTTTTAATTAAGATAGGTGCATAGTATGCTGTGGCAAAAATACCATCATCCCAGAGCCTGTTAAATTTTAGGGTAGAAAGAAAAGGTCTCATTCATATTATTTAGGCTAGTATTTATTTATTTACCTATTTATTGTAAACCTAGTTTTAATATGCTTGTTGTCAACCATTTTCTTATGAGGTCTTTCAACTTATCAAAATTATTATTAGACACAGGTCAGTGAAAGCTTGCTACCTCAAACCTGTCGTCTGACTTAGTAGTCACCTTCAGAGGCTCAGGACACACAGATGCTGCCAACCTCCACCATGGCCACTGGGAGAGAGAGGGAGTGAGGAAAAGGGAGAGAGGGAGACATGGCAAGAGAGAGACGAAGACAGAGAAGGACATAAAAATGTCAAAATGAGATGCAAAGAAAAAAAAAGCAAAGCATTATAACTATCTGCAAGTCTCTCGCAAACAATACTTTTAACACTTTTAGCAGACCTACACACATTCAAACCAGGCAAATAGGGGCTCTGAATCAACTGTCTACTCGCAGTTGATCAAGGGAATTGATATGGGAATGTGTTAGACAGGTCGCCTGCTGGAAACATTAGGCCTATTTTTTGGTCAAAGTTTTCTCCATGGATTCCTGGTCAGAACCCCTATTGGAACAGATTAAAACTTAAAGGGGAACTTGGCAACTATTTCAACGTAATAAACCCGTTTAGAAATCATTTGGATGGTTAAATGACCTGTTCCGGTGAAAATGGTGACTTTTCCCGCTGCCCCTAGCGTCCCCAGGCGGAAAACCAACACAACCTGACACGGAGTTTCGTTGTATCTTAACTCCTTGAAGTTTATTTCTTAGCTCCAAGTATACAACATTCTTCCAGGGCTGCTCACCTCTAAATTCTCTCATCGGCTCAGCACGTCAGTACTCCGTGGGAACTCTCCCTCATCTCCCACTCTCAGCTTCCCTCTTCCTGTTTACCAGTTACTTCACAAAATAAAAGTCCTTGTACCTTTTTCAGTGCTACATAATACTCCCACACCCCAAAAGAAATGTCCTCATTTCAAAGACAATAACAACAAAAACAAACAAACAAACCAGAGAGCACAGCACCATCTTTGTCATAAAGGCAAACAGTAGCCTCTAACATGAGCCATCTAAACTTTTGTGTAACCCATGTAATAACAACATAATAGGTGAGCAGCCAAAACAAAACAAAAATGACAATATCATTACCCAATACAGAGCATGAAGAGAAAACAATACAACAACATAAAACATTGCCTTAAGTGTCGATCATAACTCAAAGTCCTGAAAACGAGAGGGCAGACAACGTGCCCGATTGGGGAGTGAACGAGTGGCCACCCTTGTGTTCGGCGTAGAGGGGGGAACTGCCGGTGGCAGGGGGCTAGGCATTGTTGAGGGCCCAGCAGCAGGGACAGAATCATCAGTAGGTGTATGTTGTGGATGTTGAGGGAACAGTACTATGGATGTATGCATGTTGGGTTGTTGGGAAAATGTTGGCGTGGCTGGCAAACTGGGATATGGCAAAAACCCTGAGAGATTTGCCAGAGAAGGTGAGTGTCTGTGAAAGGGTGTGATGTGCTGTAGTGGCTGTGATGGATCACTAATGAATGGTTTGGTACGGTTTTAATGGATGACTTGGATGGGTTCGGCCGTAGGGCGGGAAAAGTCACAGACTAAAAAGGTGACGGACGGGGAGTTATCAGAAGGGGCCAGTGATTGAATGACTTCATATGGGCCAATCCAGCGCGGAGCTAATTTGTTGCGCTGGTGGGCTGGATCATCCACTAAAATCAGATCCCCTGCCTTGTGCGGAGTGAATTTCAGGTGACGGTCACGCTGCCGCTCCTGAGCTCTGTCTCTAAATGCAGTAGCAGACGTATAGGCACTAGTGAGACGCTGACGTAGGTGGTAAGGCGAAGTCCGTAGTTTATGAATGGACAAGAGACTGCAAAGCTGTTTCACAAGATCTGATTCAAACTGCCTGCCTTGATCAGAGTGCAGTGCCTCTGGGACTCCATGCTGCGGTATGTGCTGTTCAAAGATGCAGTGTGCGACCAAGACAGCTGTCTGATCTTTTAAAGGGTAGAGGTTGACAAACTTAGTGTACAAATCCATCATTACTAAAACATAACGGTGGCCTTTGGTTGACATGGGCAATTCTGTTATGTCGGCTGCAACAATTTGGAAAGGACAGTCGGTGGAGATGGAGACCAAAGGCGCCTGGGGCCGGGGCACGGGGGAACGTCTCGACTGGCAAGCTAGACATTGAGTGCAATGTTTGGAAATGTCAGCTGACACGTAAGGCCAATAGAATGTACGTTGTGCCCTGTCCAGAGACCTCGCTAAACCATAGTGACCAGCCCCTGGGTGACTATGTACATGATGCAGTATGGTGGGAATGAGAGATATGGGGATCACCACCTGCTCTGACCCATGGTGAGAACGCGCACTCCTAACAAATAGTCCGTTTGTCACCGTGAGGCGACTGAACTGAGACCACATTTTTCTAAGGTAGGGAGAGGCACCACGTAACTGCCATAATAGTGGTCGTCGACCAGCTGTTACCCATGACAAGACCAAGACCAAGGCAAGGTCTGGGTCTGTCCTTTGTTGCTCTGCGACATTCTAGTCGGTCTGAATTTGAATGTGGTTAGAGGTCAGGTAGCCCTGGACTGAGCCTACATGCTGACTAATATCAACTGTCTGCGTAGCGGCGTTTAAAGCCTGTGAAGGCACAAGCTGAGAGGGGCTAAAACTTTCAGCGGACTCATGAGGTGGGCGACGAGACATGGCATCTGCATTTAGATGTTTGTTACCATCGCGATGTATTATACACCAGTCATAGAGGTCTAACTCTACTGACCAGCGAGCTCGTCGTCCTGTCGGGTCTTGATCCAAGGGCAGCTTTCTGAGGCCTACCAACGGCTTATGGTCCGTGATGATGGTGAAAGGGTGAGAGGCAATATAATGGTGAAAATGACGAACGGCCCACATAATGGCCCAGAGTTCCCGGTCAAATGTAGACCACTTTCTCTCGGACGCTGAGAGCAGATGACTAGCATACGCTATTACGTGCTCTCTGCCATCAAGCTGCTGTGACAACACTGCACCTAGGCATGGAGTGAAGCGTCTGTTTAGAGCAGAAAAGGTGCTGAGAAATTTGGGAATGCCATAATTGGTGGTGATGTTAATGTCTGTTTTAATGCCATGAAAGCCTCCTCAGCTTCAGTTGACCAGATAAATGGTACCCCTTTGTGTGTAAGCCAGTGTAAGGGATCTGCAATGTGTGCAAAGTCCTGAATAAAGCGCCTATAATACGAACACAGACCCAGGAATGCTCTGACTTGAGTAGCTGACTGTGGAACTGGCCAAGTAGAGACTTTCTCTGTGTTGGCAGGGTCAGGCTCAACGGCACTGCTAGAGACCCGATGACCGAGGAACGTGACTGAGGACTGAGCCAGGTGACATTTGGAGGGCTTTAGTTTCAGGCCAGCTGTGCGGAAACGCTCAAACACCTCCTTCAAGTGTTGTGGATGGAGTGAAAAGTTCTCACTGTAAATAATTATGTCATCTAAATAAATTAAGCAGATGCTCCAGTGTAAGCCACGAAGGACCAACTCCATCAAGCGTTGAAAACTTGGAGGGGCATTAGAGAGACCCATTGGCATCATACGGAATTGGTATAGCCCTGCACCCGTGGAAAAGGCTGTTTTCTCTTTGTCTGCCGGGTTAAGAGGTATTTGCCAATACCCAGCAGTCAGATCAATTGTGCTAAAAATTTTGGCCCCAGACAGTCTGTCCAATGTGTCATCAACCCGTGGGAGTGGGTGTGAATCTTTAATTTTAACCGCATTTAGGTGCCGGAAGTCCACACAAAAACGGTGAGTACCGCCTTTCTTCCTTACAAGCACCACAGGTGCTGACCACGGACTACAAGATTCCTCAATAACCCCATGTTCTAAAAGTTTTGACACGTCCTGTTGCAAAATTGCCTGAGTTGCAGGGGATGCTCTGTAAGGGCGTAATTTAATGGGTGGAGTGTCGCCAGTATTAATTTTGTGTGTGGTTAATGATGTCTGGCCATAGTCCTGAGAATGAGTGCTAAATATATCAGCAAACTCTGTCAACAGTTGCTGTAGTTGAGACCACTCTTCTAGCGATACACGTACACGCATCATCCAACGACACTTGGGGTGTTGGGCAAGCTGACCTGTTGTTAACTGTGATTGAAGACACTACTGCATACTTGTCATATGGCCGACCCATAACTGCAAAAACCTGGCCTAACGGGTATCCACCATCCAAAAGAATTGGGTCATGAGTGGGGTTGACAACTCTGACGATACCCTTGCCGTCCTGGATAGAGGTTAACGTCCTAGCTACCGCCAAATTCACAGAGGGGGATGTATGGGGTTCTAACATGCCCCCATAAGTGTCTGAGTGAACGGCCGGGACAGCATTAGTCAACACAGAAATGGGCACAGCCATTTCAGACATAGGCGGAACAGTTACAGATGTGATGGTTACAGCTGCAACCTGAACGGGGATAAGGGATTGAGGTCGTGAAAGGGAAACTTCAGTGTTGTAGAGTTGTAGGCACACCTTAGCCTGGGTGTTCCCATGCTGCCTTGCGCGCGATTTGATTCACGCTGCTAAGGCAGCCTGAAGACCATGGAGCAAATTTTTCGCCTGAGATAGGGAACCAACCAATCACAGAACAGGGGGGAAAGCAAGACGATGATGAGCTATGCACAGACGCATTTGATAGACATCCGTGGCACCCAATAAACGGATCTGGGCATTTTTTCAAATCTGAAAATGAACGTTTGGTTCCCAGACCACGTCTCATTGAGAAGTGGTGGCGCTAGCCAGGCTAGGCACACCTGGGACAGAAAGGGAAACTTCAGTGTTGTAGAGTTGTGGCGTGAGAGGAGCGCACTGAAGAGCGAGTGTGACGCTCGCGGGAAGGAGAGCGGCTGGGGGAATCAGTGTGATAGGTTGTTGGGGATGTGTAGTGGTCTATGGAAGGGGGGTGGCCACGGGCAGACTCGTGAATATAGGGAGGGAGAGTGACTGCGCCACCGTCCTGGAGAACAGCGGCGCAGAGGAGAGTGGTCATCACGGGATGAAGGACGCCATGGCGACATAGATGAGGCACAGCAGTCCGATGAGCAGCGCTGACGGTGGACATCACCTGGTTGGTTGTGGCTGGCGTGATGGCTCATGTAGTCAGCAGCTGCGCAGGCGTGATGTTGTGGACGCAGAATTCCTGACACCTCAAGATTGGAGAACTGTCTTGAGAGGTGGTCCAGTCGGTCCTCTGATGTCTTTGCTTGAGCATGTCTTGAAATCAGCCCGCAGTTCAGCTATAGCAGCTGTCAATTCAGCAATAGGCGTTGATGCAGGACTGGGTGGTAAACTGTGATCAACAGTCACTGGCATGACAGGAGATGGAGAGGCTATACTAACAGCTAACTGTCCCCTTTCACACTGTGTGGCCACTTTAAGAGCAGCAGCTTCCAAAGTTAACGCGCCATGCTCATGAATTTTGAACTGGAGCGATGAGTCCAATTCAGTTACAAAACGCCAAAAAACTTCTGAACTTTTCCCTTTAGCGTTATAGGTAGGAAATGCTTCAGCCACCAAGGTAGTCAGTTCAGCTGCATAAACAGCAAGGGGCTCATTAGGTTTGCGCGGGCGTGCATTGAGATATGTCTGAAAAGTGGCTATGAAGGGCTGTCTATTGAAAACAGCCGTCAAGCTAGTTTTAACCCTGGCATAATCATTTTTAACATCAGGAGCAAGCGTCTGCCAATATGAAAATGCTGGGCCACTTAGCTTAGCGAGCAAAAGTTTAGCTTTATCCAATTGCTTGGGTGATACAGCAAGTGCTACCTCAAATCTCTGAACCCAGGAATGAAATGGCTCCGGTCCTTCTCCGGAAAAAGGAGGAGGAAGGTCGATGCGAAAGGCAACTGTGAGTTCAACTCCCGTGGTGGTTGAGGAGGGTTAGCCTGAGCTCCCTCTGCAGGAACATATTCCTCGTCCGACATCTTAGCTTAACTTCAGCGGCAGTAAAGACAAAAATAGAACCAGCCTGGCTAAGTTCAATATCAACAGATGCGTGGTAAATGCAGTCCAACTTGCTAAAAAAAAAAAATGCGCGGGCAACAACACGCTCACAAGTTAAAGTAGAAAAACGTCCGTGCAGGTGATTGAACTAGCAGTGGGAGGGCGGAGGGGGTGGTGGAGAATCCCAAACTCCAACAAAACTCACCACCGCTACTACCAGTGTAAAAGTAGATTCTGTGGGGGCATCCAACACAACCTGACACGGAGTTTCGTTGTATCTTAACTCCTTGAAGTTTATTTCTTAGCTCCAAGTATACAACATTCTTCCAGGGCTGCTCACCTCTAAATTCTCTCATCGGCTCAGCACGTCAGTACTCCGTGGGAACTCTCCCTCATCTCCCACTCTCAGCTTCCCTCTTCCTGTTTACCAGTTACTTCACAAAATAAAAGTCCTTGTACCTTTTTCAGTGCTACACTACTGTCCCGGAAAGAGAAGTGAGAAACAAGAAACTCGTTTTAAATCGTGTTTCTTACCTTGTAACATCCACATTGTCTGCCAAACTTATGCTAACCGTTTTGCTAGCTTGTAAACAAATCCATGTGCTTTATCATTACCTTTTTCCACAGTTTGAAATTGCATAATGCACAATTTCTCCAGCAAAGGGGGACATCCTGCCAAGTTTCCCTTTAAGGGCATGTTGAATTTTGTCCAAAAATCCAATATGGCCGCCATATTCCAAAATGGCACATTTTTACACTTTTTGCTATGCTATGGGGACATTTCCGGTAAAAACAGTGTCATTTTTAGCAAAACACTGTCATTTTCTATCAAATACATATTTACAGAGGTTAACTGATTATTTTAAAACCCTAAGTATTTTTCTAACAATTTTAAATCATGCCCTTTTAATATGTTCCAATAGGGGTTCTGACCAGCAATCCATGGAGAAAACTTTGACCAAAAAATAGGTCTAATGTTTCCAGCAGGCGACCTGTCTATGTGAGCCACAGTAGCAATGGCCGAAGCAGTTGTCAGTGTGTTTTGTGGGTATGATATCTAGGCTAATGTAAAATCCAACACCACCTAACTGAACGCACCCACCTTGATTGGCTGATATAAAATGATCAATGGCCAGCCTGTAATGTATTACAACAATCTATGAGGCGTAGCAAGCGTGGGGGATGTGGGTGTTATAACGTACACACTTCTGCGGGAACACAATTCTATCCCCCACACTTTTTGTCAGATTAAAACGAAAGTAAAATATGGAAATAAACGCTCCCGTAAAGAGTTTGAACCGTATCTACCATAACGCACACACAGTGAGACACAAATAGGTCTATTGATTTGATTGAACGGTCATCCAGCCAATCACATCAAGTTTAGTTAGCGTCAGTGAAGAACCAGAGCCGCTCTGATCAAATTCAAAGTGTGCGTCTTTCAAGGCTGTGCTGCTGCTTATTGGTTCTGCATTATAACGTCTGCATTGAGCAGATTTAAGGTAGAATTGAAATAACAATTGTTACCGCATTATGCTAATTTAGTAAACCAAAATTCACTGTCTGACTGACAGTTTTTGTCACAATGTAGAAATGCAGGGAGTCAAAGTGAAAGCGGGGGTGCGCGCACCAAGACACGTGTTGTTTCTGCAGAAAGGCCCATTGGCTACTGTTCTCAGAGTATTATGGTTTCTCTGTCTATGATCTGCAGCTTTTCTCAAACTATGGGCCTCCTCAAGCCGCGAAATGAAGTTATGCCCGGTGCTTCACACGTCTGTTCATTTGCAGCTGAAGATTGAATGGTATGGAACCGCGGACTGAAAGAAAAATAAACTGCTAAAAGTTTCCCCAATCAGAAATACTTATTAATTTGGTGTCATCAACTATATAGACATAGCCCAGTCAGCACATATAGGCCTACTTCTCCAAGACGCTTGGAAAAGATCTATATGCAACATAATTTATTTATATTCCCCCTATGTTTGGGTAGACTTCAAACGTTTTTGAATTTGAGCTTACAGTTCTGTCATTATTCTGTGTCCTTTACATTTATTTAATATATAGTTAGGCATATTAATAGTCCAGTGATACCTCTATAAATTAGGCTGTTGTTAGGCAATTTATATAGCCTTCTACCCCATATGCACAAAACGTAATTTCTGAAATGATTTCTTAATGTATAACATGAGATGATGAAGTGATATATCACAGGTAGATAATGTGGGCCTATATGTCACATGAGCCACGCAGATGAGGGGCGCTGCTTGTTCTGTCCCTCCCAAACTGCATTCAAATGGTGTGTTTAGCAACCAGAATTTCAAAAACATTTCGGGGGAGAAACTCCTGGACACCCGTCAATATCGTCCACACCCCTCTCAGAAAATACCTCCAACGTCCCTGCAGGGAGTTATTTACAATTTGGGCGGATTGTTTCACTTCCCTTTACCACAACCCCCACACTTTTAAAAAGCTTGATACGCCTCTGACAGTGGCCTACATGAACCATTTTACACGACGAATCCTATTTCATGCGTTGGCTAAAATGTAGGCCTATGTAGGGTACAATTACTACAATTATTTTGTAGTATCTTAGTCAAGGTGGTTGTTTTCGTTGGTGGAAGAACCCAATGATTTTACTCAAATGTCTGCTTGCATTTCCCCTGATGTCGCCAAATCCTACGTTGCGACATTTTTGGTGCACATTGTCTGTGTTCGCGGTGCCATTTTCCTGACACTTTTGCATTCATTAATAGCCTATTTCAGTTGCAGTTAAACAAAAATAAGACATCACGAACAGACAGTAGGCTAGTATATAAAAAATAGATTTTTAATAAATTGATGATGGATGTTGTAGCAAAGGTCTTCCTAGTCTTATTCTTCTCAGATGCACATCCATCTCGCTTAGAAAGAAGTTCTCTGAGAGAAGAAACAACGTTAGTTGTTAAAAGAATCACATGAGTATAGGCTAGTCTCATAGGCTATCTATGGCAACCGAAAACCTTTACCCAAAATCTACACGCTACTTTTGAATGACTTTCGATAACACACATACTTCCATGATTGTCGCCATGTTCTCCTATGATTGTTAATAACTCGATCTCCACCAAGCGAATGCCCAGTTCACTGACGACATCCTGGTCAGTCGTCGACAACCAACGAGGACCCTCAGGCGGACAGAAGGCATCAAGCGGTTGGTATTCAGCTATTGAGAGGCTGCTTGTTTTGGGCCAAGGTAGAGGTTTAAATAGCTGTTCGGAGCTTTTAGGAGTGTTGAAAGTCAAGCTGGACCAAATATCAGATGATGTGCTGGAGGAATCGTGCACAGACGGGAAGAACTGGTGATCGCCGCTCATCTTGTTAGAATAACTTGTATGTGTTTTTGTTCGAAATGGAAATAGAACACGCAAGTTTCATACGCGTCTATTCCATTCAACGTCGTCAAACACATGTTCAGTGGCGCCGAACTGACCACAAACTGGATTCTGTAAGTTGTCCTGTGTGAAAGTTTTAAAATAGTTTGTAATTACCATATTTCTTTGAAAACAGTTGTAGATATATTTGGGGACAACAGACCTTGCATGTCTGAACATTGCAATAGATGTCCACAAATTATAACATGTTTGATCATATTCAACCACTTGGTGGTGCTCCATGTAGGCTATACCCTGAGTGACTAGCCTCTTACACCCTGCTGTTATGTCCTGGACTGTCTCAGGGGCACCTTTACCAAGTCTGCACCTCGGGTCAAGTCTGGTTTGGTAGACCCTGGCCTTGTAACTTGTTTAGCACGCAGACCTTCTCAATTGTAATTGAGAGTGGGTCTGGAAAACATTAACTGACTTAGGCTATGACTTCCAGCAGGTGCTTAGTGAAATTTAATTTAAATTACTTAAATTGGTGCATTAACAGTTTAATCCTCATGACCCGCCGGTGGGACGGTTACCCCCTTCCCCTACCTTCCCCCAACATTCTAAATCAATTGTATGCACCATATTGCTATGTTGCATAATAATGTTATACACCATTTCAAAGCTTTGGCTCTTGGGAATCCAAAAATGACAACTTTTTCCATGTACAATCTGTATAGTGCTTTACATTTTCAGATTAATTTTATTATGTCTCAATTAAATTAGATCCAAAATGCCCCCTCCTCCTCCTCCGCTTTTGGTGCTACCCTGACTTCTGGCTGCAGTAGCTGCAGCACCATAAGTAGATGCAACATATTGGGTACTGAAAGAATCAATAGAAATTGAATCTTCATGTTGTATTATCCAATATTAGTTGTACAGATGTATAGTTTATCTTACACACACTCATTGAACCACCAAGTAAATGCAAAAATAGAGACTTTTTTGTAATTATTCCATATTTTGTGTAGTCAGTCTATATCAGAACACCTGACATACAATCTAAATAGTCCACAAGAAACCTCAAAGTGTTACCTTTCATTTGAGACCAGGATTATGCTTCTACACAAACGGGTTATGTGCTGTAAGCATTTGAGTGTCAGTATGCATTTTGGATAACAAAAAGTCCTATGGGGAGTTTCAATAGGCATTTTACAAAATGCATGAGCATACCTTGGCAAATAATGGTCTAAAGCACTCATATTTTCATTCTATATTGATCTACTTTTGCACACAGCCTCACAAGACCTGGTGCTAGGGCTCAGTTGTGTTTCTAAGGGATATCAAGTGACCCAGAGGGCTGAAATGTGGTCAGTTCATATTGAATATTTCAGTCTTTTATTTTTTATAAATTTACAAAACACTCCAAACACCTGTTTTTTTGTGGAGTGTTGGAGTATTGTGTGTAGATTGTTAAAAAGACAATAATTGAATCCATTTTAAAATGAGTCTGAAACATAACAAAATGTGGAAAAAGTGCTGTGAATACTTTCCGTATGCGCTGTATGTATGTATGTATGTATGTATGTATATCCCCAGTGTTTTGCTTTTTGTTCATATCAGCAACAGCCAGATTGCTGAACTAGATTATAATAAAGAGAAAAGAGCTTGAATTGAATAAGAAATGCAACCACTGCAGAGAGTTTATAGCAAGACAGCATAATTGTAAAAAGATATGTAGCTTATCCATAGGATATTCCCAGATTTGTCACCCCCCTGATGATTTATAAATATATTTTTTAGAATAATCATGCATTGTTCGGCACTTTGCATTGGCAACTTGAGCATGCTGTATTTCCTTGTCTCACCACTTGGGGCCAGCATAACCAAACACTCGAGTGCAGAACTAATAAGGGATCCAATTAACTCAAGGACTGGCTGCTAACTCTCGGTGGAGCTCATTGGCTCTTGCTGAAGGACCCTCAGGAGTAGCATCCACCCTGGCTCATTTTACAAAGGCCTCCCTCATATTTTACGCCACTTCCCTCACCCCTTGCCTTAAGACGCAAATTTAATGACTCCCCAAGAGGTAAGGTCATTATTAATATCCCAGTCTACCTCTAAGACCGCGACCCCGTCGCTATCCCGTGTGTCCTTATCTGCACAGGATTTCTCTGTTCATGGTTTGTCCAACATCACTTCCTCTGTCTCACTTAGATCTAAAGTACTGTTCTGGTTGTCTTTCGGATGCTGTTGTGGCTGTGTTAGAAACTGTGTTTCTTTGGCTGCCAAATGCAGTAATTTTACCCCAGACGGTCATAGAGGTAGAAACAACTGCAGAACACCCTGTTAAGGGCCATCATAAAAGAAAGAAATGATGCGATTTTCTCACCTCTAGGAAGTCTACTGCTCCCTTTTCAACAGAAGTACAAGCAGGGTCCAGAGGATTGATGGACACATCTCTGGTGTGGTCTTACATAAGATGCTTTTTCCTTACTATTAAGTCCAGTCAGGTTGATACAGTAGGTGTGAAAGCTTTCCCAAGCTGTAAAAAAGGTGACATGGAGTCTGGTCTTATTTGATGCCTCAAACCATGACACATTTTGTACATGTGTGGAGTTTCACATAGTCTTCATTTCCCCCAAAATGAGAAGAAATGAGGTGGTCAGTGGAAGAAATTTACTTCTGACAGTACGGAAATTGCCAATATTAAGTGCTAATTGAACCACTAGAGACATTGGACATGAACTGTGACAACAGGCAATTAATTGAAGCTTGAACGAAGGCTTGAATAGAGTCTGAGTTAACGGTCTGATTACTGTGGTGAAGATTTAGTGGAGCAGCAGCTTGAACCGTTCTGTGCTTTCATTATGAGAGATGACCCTTCTCTCTGTGTGAGGTCTTAGGATAGTCATCAGTCTAATCACAGAGCTTATCAAGAAGGTCTTATATTAGGTACTGTGCCAAATTTAGGAAAGTAAAGCTCATTGTGAGTGAGAAAGTTTGTGTTGGTATGTGTGTGTGAGACTGTATCTTGTGTTCATGATTGTGTGTGTGTGTGTGTGTATGTGTTGTTTTTCAGAGGTACAGTTGTGCAGCAATTATTATGACCGCCGTCATATAGGTTTAGTCAGATTTCTTTTTTTTTTCTTTTTTTTCTTTTTCGCAGGCCAAAATTTCCGTCAATGATTCCCGGGACACTGAAAGACCGGGGTACACGATACTTGGTGGGCATGTAACCCCACATGGATAGCATGGAACCATTGTTTTTCGTTTTGATCTGTAGCCCCCCCGCTGGACTGGAGCCCCCGAAAGGAGGGTAGGGCAGACACAGTTTTCTGTGAATATCTCGAAAACCGTAGGGTTTAGGAGGACCAATTTATTTTGTATGTTGATCTCAAGGGGCCATGTCAACCCATTCCATAACCACTCATTTCATGTATAGCGCCACCTAGTTAAACACAAAAAATGAGGTGTTGTAATCGAAGGTATCTGTGACCTAACATAGTCAAAACTGCACGAAATTGGAAGTGTAGGATCATTATGACACCCTCTGTATGCACGCCAAGTTTAGTGGAATTCCGTTCATGGGGGGCCACACAATAAATTAATTTATGTTACTATACACCAACTGGCCTGTAGGTGGTCGGAGACAGTTTTCTGTGAATATCTCGAGAACCGTAGGGCCTAGGAGGTCCACCTTTTTTATGTATGTTGGTCTTAAGGGGCATGTCAACCCATCCCATTACCACTTATTTCATGTATAGCGCCACCTAGTTAAAAATTAAAAAGCAAAAAATTAGGTGTTTTCATCACAATATCTCTGGCTGACAAGGTCAAAACTGCACGAAATTAAAAGTGTAGGATCATTATGACACCCTCCGAATGCATGCCAAGTTTTGTGTACTTTCGTTCATGGGGGGCCTTACAATAAAATAATTTATGTGTACATTTAGTGACTGTACACTCATTGGCCTGTAAATGGCGGTGCACACATATACACATGCACACACACAGGCACCCACATACTATCGGTATTAGAACGGCCGATACATAATTACAAATTCAGTAGGATTAAAAGAAAGCCAAAATAAATATTCATCATCATCATCATGGCTGCATTTTCAGTATTGGCGATAAGTAGTCGCTTGTCCACTAGAAGGCGATCGTTGCAGTGAGACGTAATTTTGTTGGAAGTTAAAAGTGGGTTGGAAAAAAACAATGGACGCTTCCTACAAGGACTGTAATTTTACCGCAGCTTAACATCTAATAAGGGATAGGTTCACATGAAGTGTAATTCCCATTTCTTCTTGAAGCCTAAATAAATCTGAGGATGTTTATCGGACATGCTTGGTTTTTACTGCAGGTACGTTAATCTTGTAATATCAATAAGGACCTAGGTAATGTTACCGTTAGCGTTGGTTGAGTGATGGAGGCATTTGATTGATTGCATTTGTAGAAAACTATAAATGCGGTTATACCAAGCAAATTGATAGCAGCACTGTTTGTATCTTTTCGACTGTCATTTATTGCACGCTACAAAATCATTCTGTGCAATGGAAGATTTACCAACGCTACACCGGTCTGATACAGTTTTGCCTATACATGCCGAGACGCCTGTTTATTTTGTTTTAAGTGCGTGCAGGGTGTGAGAGGGGAATCGATGTGCTTTGATTCCAGCTTGGTAGTTGTAGTCTGTGAAATTAAAAAGCACGTGTGTGTGAAGTATCCAAACAATGACACCTTCATTTCATTATGGCTGCTTTAGCAACACACCTTAAGCTACTGTGTAGTGGGTCCCATTTAGAAGTGGCTACTTCATTCGCGCTTTCCTTGACTCATGGAGCTGCGTGAATGTTATTACAACTTTTCGCCACGATATGACCGTTTAAGTCCCGCTTTGATACTGTAAGGGCGAAGCCATTGGTTTCCAAAGGAGATTTTATTTGTGTCGCCAGCATAGCCTATTGACAATTTATGTTGCAAATAGGCCTACCTTATAATCCTACCTGTAGCTTAGGGAAGCTAACAGCTTTCTATTAGGATCTAGTTTGTTAGTTACCGTTTTGTCATAACTCCCTGATGCATTTTTGCATTTAGAATATCCAGAGCGTGTATATCTCAATCGGAAAATTAAACAATATCGGGTGCTTATGGACTAGGCTGGGTGAACCCAGCCTGATCTGCCCGCTATTTATTTTTTGATTTCTTAAAAGATTGAGCTTGGTCTGATGAAAGCCAGACTAGCCATGGACCTCAGTTACACAATGCAAGGGAACATGAATCAGCCTATATTTGCACGAACAATAACGGACAAAAGCTCTTCAACTTTGGCCCGTTAAAATGTGTATGAACAGTCTAGCAGTCTAGCTTGAATTAAGGTAAATGGCATATTTTAACCCATAGCATTTACCCCCCTATTTTGAGTTTTTCCTCAAAAATTGCACACCGCCTTCGTACAATGGCCCTGTTGCCACATACTTTGACTTATAATCAAGTGCCTGACCTCTCTGGAAAGCTAAGGCCTTGTAGAATTATTTGAAGAATTTTGTAGAATACTCCATAGAAATGCATGGGGCTAGTTTGTCACGCCAATATGGCCGTTGTCTACACATATCCCACCCCTTCCTCTGCAAAACGTCGACATGTGAATACATTGAGCCAATCATGTGGTGTGATGTGAATACATTGAGCCAATCATATGGTGTGTTGTGAAGACATAGTGCCAATCATGTGTTGTGATCTCGACGCTGGAGCAAGATTGGTGTTTACCCCCCTATTTTGAGTTTTTCCTCAAAAATTGCACACCGCCTACTTACAATGGCCCTGTTGCCACATACTTTGACTTATAATCAAGTGCCTGACCTCTCTGGAAAGCTAAGGCCTTGTAGAAATTTTTGGTACCAATAGATTGACTGTGTGATGAACTATCAGAGAGTGGCAAAGGGTAGAATGATAAGTTTTTCTTATAGACTCTCTAGAAATGACCACATTCTGCCCTCTTGGTCACTTGTATTGTCTTGAAAACACCACTGAGGCCCACTACCAGGTCTTGTGAATCTGTATCTCAAAGTAGATCCCTATAGGATGAAGTATGACTGTGTGGGACCCATATTTGTGTGGGCATACACATACATTTTGCCTTGGAGACTCCAAAAGGACCTTGGGTTACCCAAAACACATACTGACAAAAAAACTCTTCCTATACAAGAACCCCTTTATGTAGAGCCATGATCTTGGTGTCAAATGAAAGGTTACACTCTGTGTCATGTTGCTTGTACCTGGAGTGCTTTGCAGTGGCTGTGCCATGAGTCCAGAGAAGCATTATCTGACCTGAAACTCTTACTTTTGCTCCTACACCCTTTGAGATTTCCATGAAAAAAGGACAAACAAGGTGAACATTTGTATTATAAAATGAAACAAAGGTAAAAAATGAAATGCAGTGCAAAAATTCAAAAAATAACAATACCCTGGCAAACGAAACATCAAATGATTCACATTCAATGCAATACAAATTTATTTGTGTTGGCAACCACGGTCAACAAAATGGAGCGTGTTATGAACAACTGAAATAGTTCTAATATTGTGTACTGTGCAGAGATACGCTGAGGGCCAGGAGTCCTCATAGGGCGAAACGTGGGCTGTGGTGGTATGGTGTCCTGGATGTCCGTCCTAAGCCATGGTTCTGCGTCTCCACTCTCCTGTCTGCTGCGGGAGCACCCTCTTCCCCTGCCTTGGCCTCTCCCTCTTCCTCTGCCTCTCCCCCTGCTTCTTGCAGCACCCTTTCCTCTTCTTGTGCCACTGGTTTCGGCCACCGGCTCCTCTTCCTCAGACACAGGATCCTCAGCTCTTGTTTTTTTGCTTGGCGGGGCCCAGTCTTCATCGCTGTCACTGAAACAATTGTACAGGTGGAAGTTAGATTCAGACCCACTAAAGTATATGAAAACCCTTCCCAACAACTTATACAAATGATATAAATGTGTGTACTCAGGTCACACCTCCCCCTGCACTCTCTTTTACACACACACACACACACACACACACACACTGCATTCTCACCTAACTCCCCTCCCTCCCAGGTACCAGAACACTGTTCACACCTCCCCCAGGTCACACTATCTAAGGGTGTCACCCTCCCCTATGCACACTGAAGATCCACAGAAATGTTTATGCACACACTAAGAACTGCCTAAATAATAACTGAACAAAATTGTTTAGGACAAAAAACAGAACCCATGTCCATGTACTGTTACAGGAGAAAAACAAATCACTCACTCTCTCTCTCACACACACACACACACACACACACACACACACACACACACATGGCACATATGTTTAGCTAAATGAAAAACTATGCACTAAACATTACAAAAGCAAACTAAACTGTATCTGTAACTGTATATGGATATAAGTAGTCTACTCACAGCTCAAAACCAGGGTTCTTCCCAGCTAAAAAGTGCTGCTCCTCCTCTGAGTCGCATTCCGAGAAATTGCTTTCTTCTCCTTCATCGATGTCCTCCAGATCATCAATGTCCTCGGGTTCTTCGACATGTGTCGTCTTTTTTTGTCTCTTTGGCATGTTTTACAAACAAAAACCTTCAAAAACATGTCTCTTGCTTGTTTAGTAACAAACTTCCAAACCACTGCTTCGGCGACTGGTTACGCATGAGCATTGCGCATTGAGTTCTTCTTCTTCTTCAGGGTTGAAGAATGCACGGCCAGTTTTTCCCGACTCTGGGTCTTTGGATCCATCAGTATAAATTTGCACACTGGAGTCCCAGTTAAGCTGTACTCCATAGATGAGCGTTGGAGAATTCTGCATCTTCACTGTGTTTGTCCTCATGCAATTTGAAGTCAAACTGAGGGGAAGGGAGAAGCCAGTTAGGGACTGATCCCCAATTAAAGGTTTTTGATGGCACTAGATCTAATAGCTTTAAATCTTTTGCCCATTTTAAGCACTGCATAATGAAAGGCTGCCTGTTTCCTGGTTTATTATTAAATTCAAAGTGGTCAGCCAGGATGGCACTTGCCGGGCAATTTTCTCCCTTAACCTATTCCAATAGTGCAGAGAGAGCTGGATTCTTCTTAAGGATAGAGGTTTCTCTCCCGTTTCAATGAGTAGAGCAGAGACAGATGTGGAGGTAAATGCCCCGCAGCAAATCCTGAGAGCTTTGGATTGAACAATGTCTAACTTTTTCAGAACAGATGTTGCAGCCCCTCCATAAACCTGGCACCCATAGTCAAATATTGATCTTATCATGGCTTGGTAAACAGTCAGGAGCTTGACCTTGTCCACCCCCCAAGAGAAGCCTGTAAGACATCTTATCACGTTACTAGTTTTGACTACAGTTTTAGAGATATGGCTGTTCCAGTTTAGCTTGCTATCAAACCATACTCCCAAATATTTGAAACTATCCACTTTTTCTATGGGGGTGCCATACAAGGTCAAGGAGCCATCCCACTTTTTCCTGGCACGACTAAACACAACATACTTTGTCTTAGAGACAGAGATTTTAAAACCCCATTTAAATGCCCATTCCTCTATTGTTTTTAATTCACCCTGAATCTTCTTAGTTATAAATGGGATGTTTCTTCCTCTAACCCATATGGCCCCATCGTCAGCATAGAGCGACTTCCCTACACCATGGCCTAGGTCAATGAATATGTCATTGATCATGACATTAAAAAGCACTGGGCTGATCATGCTACCTTGTGGGGTCCCATTATCAACACGGACCACACCTGAGAAATGCCAGAGACTTTCTAATGTGGAGACAAAAAATACTCCATAGAAATGCATGGGGCTAGTTTGTCACGCCAATATGGCCGTTTTTTACACATATCCCACCCCTTCCTCTGCAAAACGTCGACATGTGAATACATTGAGCCAATCATGTGGTGTGATGTGAATACATTGAGCCAATCATATGGTGTGTTGTGAAGACATCGCGCCAATCATGTGTTGTGATCTCGCCGCTGGAGCAAGATTGGTGTCGTGAAGCCTTGCGCACGCGCAGTTCGACCCAAAGACTGTGCCCGATGAGTGCCCATAAAACGTTGGTATATGGCCGCCGAGTGGAGGGACTTGCCTAAAAGGACTTTGGAAATGTGCATTGAGTTTAGCCGACAAGGAAGTAGAATGTGATGATGTGTCACGTGTCTAAAGAAAGCTCTCCTCGTTGGCTACACGGACATCTAGGTCCCATCTCATTGGCTCGTTCAGACGCAGCGCTATGGCCATTCAAAGACTGGTTGTCAGATTCATCGCTTATGTGACTCATTGGCTTTGATGGCATCTATCTCGACTCTCATTGGTCCTACAGACATGTAATTGGTATCGATGGAATCAGAAGAGCCTCGTGAACACGCAGAGTAATCCAATAATGGAAGTCAAACCGAAATACCTGGATTTCCGCGGAAAATAAGTTTTTACTTCGCTTCTTTCCTTATGTATCTGTTTTGTTTGCGCTGGCGTGTACAACTACTCAATATATTGGCAATAAAACAATGTAAATATTTCACATCTATGGATTCTTACGAAAATTTGAAGACCAATCATGCTGGGCTAACTTATTGGTACGGCCATACAGACAAGTGACAAAGTATGAACACAGCAACTTTGGGGGGTGGTGGAGGGGGGTATTTAGATATGTTATATATCGGGATAAACTTATATTTTACAAACGAAATATATGTTAATTCATAGCTTTCAAAGCTTTACATATATCGATTCTTGAGATTCTCAGCTTTAAAATGGTATATAGCATGACTATGGTAGTTCATAATAAGGTGCAAAAAAATGCATGGGGGTTGTTGGGGGCACTGTATTTGCCCGAATACGGGTCACCCTTAGTGTACTGGACATTCAGAAAGAATGAAGGGCTTTAAAGGAAATTACAGAAATTAGTTTGTACCAGTTTTGCTGTTGAAAATGTTGTGACAAGAGATTTGATTTGATTCTTTGTCTCAGGTATTCAGAGGTTGGAAAATGAAGCACTAAAGTATATATGTTTTCACTATGTCAATGTATTGGTTGTGTGAAACTCAATAACATAATTGAATATACACTATGTTGGAATGCATTTTAGCCTAATATATAAAATGTATTGTATCGTTATTGAAAAATCACTTCAGGCTAGGGTTGAAATTAGATAGAGCTATAACATACACTTGCGTGAGAACTGTCTGGTGCTGCTTATATCCCAGTCATGTACACTATAATGAGGACATTTAACATGAAGGGCCATATCATGACATTCTAAAGTGCATCGTCACTCGTCAAAAGTCTATTCAAAGTTAGTAGGATGTCCAGTTCACATTGGGAGGGGTTTCGTTATCAAAAGTGGAGCGCATGGCGCAACAAGGTGTTCCTAGGTTTTTTAATCAGTCATATGGGTGTGTTTGGGGCGTAACATCATTTTAAACCAATGAGAATGACATCTGGCATTCCTTTAACGGGCATAAAGCGCTGATATGTCAAGTAAATGCATCGGTATTTTGGCGCATTTGAAGGAGGCTGCTTAGCGAGGACCATTATGAAATAGTCCTTCTTAAACCATGCTTTACTAAAACCTAGCATAGCCTTCACGCATTTGCACTCGTCTATTATTTGAACTCATTGGCAAAGTGAAACTAACTTCACCAAGGTGTCAGTCAACGAAGACAGTTATATGCAGTTACTTTCACTATTGACTGACAATGGGTTACCATCGAAAACATAGGCTGGAAAAAGCAACACTTACCCTAATATTGCTCAAATGACTGAATAAAACAACATTTATCCTGCAGAGGAGTTGCTTATATCTCGTGACAGTGCGTCTTCAGCTGTGCTCCATACGTGTCTCTCGCCTCTCCCCTAATCACTTTTAACCGTCATTACCAATTTGCAAATGATGGTGAATAACTACTCATCATGAGATGTACAGTATTTCGTAATATCTTTATTCTAATTAGGTTTCCCATTGTAATTGTGCAATTGGTAATGCTTTGCATGGACGTGCGCTGGTCTGCGTTCATGAATGATAGAAGGATGGTGCGTGCACCTGCCAATATGACTGTTGACATGCGCTCTTAAAATAGCATATGAACAATTCGCCATTGACTTCTGACCAGGTTCAGGTGGTGTATGATAGCGATTTTTAGACAATGCGCCAGGCCCCTCCCTAGGTTGTTAATTGCCACACCCCTGGTCGCAATGTTTAAAAAATAAACGTGCAAAATACCGAATTAAGCTTTGCGCGGGTGAATAATGAGCTTTACGCCATGTGCTGGAGCCCAAAATACAGCCCGAAGTAGGATTACCTCCCCTCCCACCCCCACCCAAGAAACTCCCTCTAAAAGATAAATCTGACTCTGTGGTCACAGCTGGTTAGGCACTCATCCCGACCATCTTTATCAATTACCATTTACCACCAACACACGCCCATCATAAAACCTGGTGACAAGACAGCTGTTTAATTGTAGCAGAGTTGTCCAGTCCCACTGATTGAAGGGGCAGTTAGCTTTCACTCCAAATGATTTGTGGCCATGTGTGCATATTGTGTGATACATGCAACCTGATACATGATAGAGATTCTCCCGTATAGAGGACTAGATGTATTGGGATGTAACATAGGAAAGCAATGAGAGAACAGTAACAGGGGAGCTACACCAGGCGCGTAACTAAGCGTTCCGTTCGACGCGTAAAATCCATTTTAGATGAATGGTCTATTTTATTTGAACGTACACGCCGCTATCACGTCTGGTGTAGTTACTTCCATCGATTATAGTGGAAGCTAATTTTTGCAGCAGATGCAACGCGAACGGAACGCAACTTGCGTTGTTTTTAACAAATCTGTGTCCAGATAGGGACAACACAGTTTGTGTTGTAGGATTTTTTTATTTGGTACACAATATGTATTGAAAATAACACAACTTGCATTGAAAACAACACAACATGCAACGTGTTTTTTTAACACATCTCTGTGTCCAGATAGGGACAAGACGTCCGTTTTAAGAGTGTGCACACATGGATACCACCTGTGTGAGTGGGACCTACTGGTAGTGGTGGAATGAGTATTACACTTGATAAATTAGACATCCTCTCGTCATCCAGCAGGCCTACTGGCGTATTTTGTTTTATGTAAATGACATGAGATATTAGTTGTGAACTCACAAAAGGTTGAGGGGAAAAAACAGCTGTCTTGCATATTACATCTTCCTGTAATTTACTAATTGAGACTGAGAAGATTGAGACTTGTCAGGATATTTCAGTGTCTTTGTCAGTCAGCAAAATATTCTTTAGGAATACATTATATTGGTTGATGTATGACTGAAATGTTCCCACTGCTGCAAGTATTTCTTATATAATTTTGCTGTCTCGTCTACCAATCAGTTTAAGAGTTTATTTGTTACATTTTCCATTTGAGCTGGCAAGGGTTGTCAGCTTGCTCCTACATTGTTGATGTTGTTGTCATTATCTAATAATAAATATTCAGTAAGTGTTCCTTTGGAAGATATAGTATAGCGAAATAGATTAGTGTACTTTGGCAATATGCCGTAGTTTCAGCCTTTTGTTGGTTCTTTCACTTTGCATTCTTCTAGAGCATGCTCAGTATGACCTTTCATCACAGGCCACTGAAAT
Source organism: Alosa alosa (assembly GCF_017589495.1). Taxonomy (NCBI): domain Eukaryota; kingdom Metazoa; phylum Chordata; class Actinopteri; order Clupeiformes; family Clupeidae; genus Alosa; species Alosa alosa. Next base: position 8,504,937 of record NC_063202.1, read on the forward strand.
GCTTATGAATGTACCTCATGAATTAATTAAGGGGACTGGGGTTAATCTTGTACCCTGCTCCCTTTCTCTGTATTCAGAGATTTATACAAAGCAAGGAGATTAATATTTCAATTCCCAGGTTTCTAAGGAAAGGGCATGCATTGCAGGTTTCTCTAAACTTTTTTCTCCTTCATGAACAATGACTTTGACAATGACACTGACAATGTGAATGTTTTAAAGCCAAACATGACCTATCTGAAATGTAAATGGTTAGTGGGTAAAGTCACAGGATGTGCCAAGCATAAATGCCAGCCAGTATACAAGCACTGATTGGTGGTGTTCTGCTAATTTGATAATCATGAAGCTGCAGCAGACCTCTGAGATATCCAACTAATCAAATGTTTAAAACCAATCATCCTAAATTAAATCCTTTAAGAAATATCTATTCAATATTCAGTACATAGTCAGTGAGTGTATATTAGTTCTGGGAAGTATGAAATCAGGACAGGTTAGGGCAATGTTAAGATATTCTTTCAAAAGTAGAAATTTAAGCATGGGCATCAAAAAGTTCAGACCAAAGGCCCCTCTGGTTCTGCTGGCCCTTACGTTCATGTTACATTTCTCATCACTACATGCTAGTAGTTATGAATATAATTCTAAAATTATTTTAAAAACATAGTCCTCTGATTACAGTACCATTGTCCCATTTGTAGTCCACCTGGGTAACACACCACACTAGAATGCACCAGAGTATGGAGGTGGTGTAGGTAAACAAGCCTTCAGACGTGCTAAGGTTAACTTAACAGCCACATCCCTCTTTTCCCTGCCCATAAAACATGAGAAAGAGAGAGAGAGAGAGATGAGGAAAACACCTTCTCTATGAGGATGGAAGACTGTGATTTTGTCTGCAGTGCAGTTTTTCCACTCGTAGTCTGGCACTTTGAACTGTTATTAATGGCCATTTCACCACTAATTTATGCCTGGATGGCCAGGCACTCTTGACTTTGCTACGACCTAGCAGACAGGTGGACCAAGTAGAACAGCTAAGAGCTGCTTTATTCAGATATAATTGGTGTGCTTAATCATGTTTAAGTATATTAAAAATGCCTATTTTGGGCTGTTGTGATAATATGTGTGTTACTCTCATGACGCCAGCAGGTGGAGATGTTAATCGCTTTAATTTCATGGTTGCATAGTGATGCGTGTGCTGCGTGGCCCTTCTCTCTTGCTTCCTCTCTCTAACTCTCTGTATGCATGTAATCACATTTCTGTGTTTGTATGAGAGAGAGAGAGAGCAAGAGAGAGAGCGGGAGAGAGGGGCAACAATGTAATGTATGCCATATCATCACTTGTTTGGCACAGTCAGAGATAGCCACCGTGTTGTTTGCTGTTTGATTACCCTTTCTCACAGGTCAATCGATGTGGGTCTCTTCAAAGGTTGCTGGCTTTAGTGATGACACCTAGGTAGTGCCAATGCCATGCATTCTGTAGTCTGCCAGGACATACTGTAAGTCTGCTGCTGAGTGCTCTAGGAAGAAGGATGTATATGACAGCTTTTCCTGGATCAGAGCCAGTGTGCTGCTGCACTGAGCATATGGTGTCTATGATGGACATAACACTGGATAACTATCCACCTGTTCCATCTTTAGTGATTTTTTGTTTGAATGGGATTAATAGATGTGGGTTGAAAGCTTCTAATGACTATAACAGGTAAGACTATTTAAAATGTTAGATAGTGTTGATTGTAGTGACATTTAGCAGGATGTGGCATGGGGACAGTAACATGAGCAAGCACACTAACAAACCACAAACAACCCACATAGCCACTTTTGAAAAAAAAAAAAAAAAAAAAACTACAAGATCGATTTAGTGTCAGATGAACTGTAAATGGACAAGTGAAAGCACAGTATCCAAAACTATCAAATGTGTTGTAATGCAGAACACTACAATATTGGTTAGTTGACTTTGGTATTCAGTGTTGATGTCCAGATTTTGTGAGAATGCTCAGAAATCTGTCTCAGAATGCAAATTTCAATCACACTCCTGCTGTCTGTATTTTCCCACTGAAATGCACTGACTTCAGTCTGTCAGATGGATTTATACAATTGAATGATGACCAGCATTCTGATGCTATTGTCAAAACTGGCAATTTTGCTGGACGGGTGCTTCTCAAAACATAATTCTATATTCTACGCAGTCTGATGCACTGACACATTCACTTTCCGTTGAGGCTCAATAGCAATACTGCTGTATGTGATTGTGGATGGGATTTAAAAGAAGGAAGACACTGTGACAACGGATTATCCAATATTCTACGAGTGTCTTTGCATCTTGTTTCAGGTGTTCCTTAACGCATCTACATTTCAGAGCCTGTAACAAAAAAAAAAAAAAAAAAAACAAATGCAAGTAAACATCTGCAACCAAGAAACAAGATGCATATAGAATACTATTGTTAGGAAACGTGTTTTTAATCATGCTACAACAGCATTGCCCCTTGATGTTGAAATTGAGGAAAACAGGAACCGCATGAGGACTCCACAGTCAGGGATGCCAACAAAGTCAATGTAGCCAGGTGCTGTAAGTGCTGTGCTGAGGTGGAGGGTTTCTTTATGATGACCGCATTAACCCTCCAAGTCGATGACTGCACTGAGGATTTGCAAGTGGCGAGGACTGCATGTGTCACCTCCTTTTATTGATGCCAAAATGCCATGACTCACACTCTGTTCATTGCTAGTGAGAATAACGGCCCCTAGACCAATCATTGTACTACCACATGCAAATGTCCATAAACTGCTGGTGCAAAAAAATGTTCCAACGCAGTAACATGCAATGAAATTCTACTCCAAGGTAATAACTGTAATTTTGTTATGGGACAAAAAGACATCTTACCGCACCCATTTCTTGGGCAGAGATAGTTTTAGACAGTAAACTGGTAGCCGCATCTCTGAGGGAGCAATAAAATTGCTGTGCTGTACCTTTCCCAAACCTCCAGAGCGATAAGCTCATATCCTTTCATTACAATGGTTGTCTTTAAACGGCTTCAGGGAAATGTAAAACAAGTGAGTCTGGCAACCCTTTTTGCATTTTTACTTTTCGGCTCAGTAGACACCTCTATAGATCACTCCACAACATCTACACTCAGTCCTGAGGTTTGGCAAACAGGTTGTTGTTATTTTTGTTTGTCTTAACATAGAAAACACGCCTCACTTTGTTTTCAGTTTGATTGCTTTCCACAAAATTGTGAGTTGTGACATATTTTTTGAAGTTAGTGTAAGCAGCAAATCATTTTTTTAGAGAAACCTAGAGGTGCAGTATATCATGACTGAGCAACAGATGCTTTTTTTTTTAAAAACAAAAAATATTACATTCATAGAAAACTAATTCAAGAAGTCAGTGTTTGTTTGTTCAGGTTCTGAGCCTATCACACTATGCAATGAGGTGGCTGATCTTCTGAAGCATGCTGAACAGACCCTCCACCTGGTGCATCACCTCCTTCCGGCAGCATGGCTCAATGACTGCTCCATCTTGTGACGTCAAAGATACTAACTGTGGAGCAATTTATTATTGCCTCATAGCAGTCCTCCCATGAGAAACGTTTGGCCACATCTTCTCTGCCGTGGCGGTTACTTCCACACCTCAGCCTACGCTGCAGTGCTGTCTCCCCCAGCTCCAATCTGTCGTCTCCCTGCTGCTTCCTTCCACATCCCACTCTCAGTCTGAAATGGAAGCAAACAAACCCCCCGAACAAGCTTCCCATATGCTGCCATTTCCCTGAGTAAGAGGCTGAACATACCAAACCGATAATGTAAAAAAAGAGGAACCTCACATAACCACCATGTGTTGAATTCTTTCTGCTGGCTTATGTATTCTCAGATTTCTTTCTTTATGCATTTAGCTAATGCTTTCATCCGAAGTCACTTACGGAGACCAATTGCAGGGACAGTCCTCCTGAAGCCCAATGGTCCAACATCCCATTGGCCCAACTAACAGCCTGTTATTCCGACAACACAAAGCCATTGCTCCAACTTCCCATCGGCCTGACCATACACTGGTCTTTTTTGCCCTCACGTCTCATTTCATTTGATTAATTTAGGCTAATTTATTTTGCCATTTATTTGCCATTGCAAAAATAAAATGCCAGTTATTTATTTCCAGCTAAATCTGATTTGGTCAAGATCTTGTCCAGATTTCCAGAGCCTTTTCTTTCCACCAGTAGCTCTTAAGCTTCCTCACCTGGCTCTGGACATCCACCTTGGGTCTGGAGCGAGTCATTCTTTTGGCCTTAGAGGTTATATAATTGTGTCAGGCACAAAAGACTTTCCTTTTTTTGGAGATAAGCTATTCTATCTCTGTGTTGTTTACTACTACATGATGGTGTGTCAGCCTTAGTGCTCTGTAAGCCTTTCACTGTGGAAATGGGAGTTAAATACAGATGCATCATTGCACACACCCATCGTTGCTGCCATACTCCACCTCATTGGCCATGGGCCACCCCAGAGGATCCAAATCCTGTGCAGAACTGATGGCAGGCTCTTCAACCTAAACAGGTTCAAAGCCAAGCGCAAAATTAGGAACACCATTATCATGGAGCTTCAGTATGCGGACAACTATGCTATCGCAATCCATACTTCAGAAGACCGTCAGGCCAGGGTATTCTGAATCCCCTTGTCATGGCATACAGAGCCCTGGGTCTAGCCTTAAACATCAAAAAGACCCAGGTCCTATATTAACCTCCATCCAACCAGCCATCAGTCTAGCCCATCATAAAAGTTTACAAACCACTATTGAAAATGGTGATCAATTCCTCTACCTAGGCAGCCTTCTCTCCTGCCTTCTGTCCTCCAAAACTGACCGACTCTGAGGTCACCCATCGCTTGAGTTTGTCTGCCAGTGCTACCTCAGGAATCCAGAGTTCTCGCGGAAGCATTTGCTCAGCGAGAGACTCTGGCAACGAGTAATGATGCACGTAACTTTTGCCCCTTGCATCACGGGGAACCAATCATATCTGTGCATCTGATATAGGCGGGCCAGAGGCAAGCTAAACAGATGGCAGACGTAGTGTTATCCAATTGCGTCGAAGTCTGGAATCAGTCAGTTAACATTGATTGTATAGTGTTATCCAATTGCGTGCAATGAGATTTTCAAATGTGTGCTTGGTGCCGCCCCTCGAGTTGGGCCATTACGTTATTCGTGGCCAGACCCTTAATCTTTCAGATTGGGTCTGGTCCTCCAGGCTATGCCAGTGCAGCCTTAGGAAAAGAGTCTTTGAAGTCAGACACCTGAAGGTCCAAAGCCATTGTCCCCTCCACCCTTAGTGGAGTAACCAGATGCACTAACACTAGTGTTCTGGAGGAAGCCAACATGCTCAACATCACCATTATAATAATGCAGTGGGCAGGCCATGTCATTTGCATGTCCACACACATCTGCCCAAACAGTTCCTGTGCTCCCAACTGAGGGAAGGTTGGTGAGCCCCTGGTGGGCAAAACAAAATGTTTCGATGGCAATATCAAAACCAGTCTAAACAATTCAACATCACATCAAGCAACTGGGGGCACATTGCATTGGACAGGACAGGTGCTGCTGGAACAAAATCCGTGCAGGAAGGAGCTGCACATCCTGAAACGGAGCTCCGCTGTGTAGCAGAGACAAAAACAAGCCCGGACCAGCCTCTACAGCCATCTGAAGACCCACAAGTAAAAAGAGAGGACAGTCATGCTTGTCGATTGACCAAAGATGATGGTGATGATGGTGGTGGTGTGTCATGACTAATGATTTCTTTGTACTTCAGCCCTAAACCTGTCATGGGAAGTGAGGGAACAGGCAAGGCAATGTGATGCCAAAAAAAAGAGAAAGATGGCTGAGCTCTAATTGTTAACAGTGCAGTGTTGAACAGGACCGCTTTGATGTGTCTGGTTGAGTGTGCTGAGCCACTGATTAATTTTTGTAGACACCCAGATGGCTAGCCATGATTACATACAGAAACTCGTTTAGTGCTGCTTAAAAATGAACTAATCTCTTCCACTCCCCACTCCATCTTTGATGTGTCTGCTCTGCCCATCTTGTCAAATAAGCTGCAAAATATCACTACCAACATGTGTCTTAAAGAGATATTCCACCATTTGGGAAATTACACTCATTTTCCACCTCCCCTTGAGTTAAACAATTGATTTTTACCTTTCTCCAGTTCATTCAGCCTTACTCTAAGTCTGGCGATACCACTTTTAGCTTCTATACTCTCATTCCGGTGTAATAATCAAGGAACGTTGCGAACGTACCATGGGCACAGCAGCACAATGATATCACGCATAACCTGAAAATAGTCCCCGTAGGCCAGTGGTTCTTAAACTTTTTGTCTGGCGACCCCCCAAAAAACATGGGCCAAGTCTTCCGACCCCCTTCTCTTTAACCGACGGAATTTGGTTTCGAAATGTTGTGAGATGAACATTGGAAGCAGATGCAGAAAATGTCTTCTCTCAAAGGTAGGGTATGTCAAAAATCAATGGGAGCCTTTGACTAAAAACTTTTACAAAAATGTCTTTAATCCAGTCATTCATTTGCAAATTCATGCAAATCATTTTGCGACCCCCCTGGGGGTCCCGACCCCCAGTTTGAGAACCACTGCCGTAGGCTAACTTCCAGCAACAAGGTTAAGCTGCAGCAGACAAATTGGTTAGTGACTGGATTATTACGCCTGAATGAGTGTATAGTTCCATGTCAAATCAGCCTAGAAAATCGTTTCCTTTTCCGTTAGTAATAGGAAAATTACCGGAATTCTTAGTCACTTCACTATAGAGTGCACAGAATGTCACCGATTGGCCATAAAGCCCAGAGAATGTAATAGACCTCCTAGTTGACCCTGCGGGGTTGAGGTTATGTTGTACCTTAAACGATGTGCTCCTCCGCGGAGTTTTTTGTCACTTGTTTCCAGAGGTCATGTCATGTGCCTAGTGTTCAAAATGACTGAATCATGAGTCACATATATTAAGTGCACAACAAAAAAATAGAGATAGATTTTTTTTATGTTGCACAGGATATATCATCATTCATAAGGATTTCACATTTTTCTAAACAAAATGAACAAAAAGTCAGTTTCACAGCACGAGCAAAGCCACAAAGAAGACAATTTTCGAGTAAACAACACCATGCCTCATTTTGGTGAACATTTTTACAGTACAGCATCCCCATCCCCTGCCTACCTCGGGCCGAGCCAGCTGGTGTTTTTCCCACTGCGAGCTCCCCGTCCTGGGCACACACAGTAACCCTGGGGGTAATTGGCTGTCTTTCCTCCGCGGAGAGGTCACTCCCTCCCACTGACGGCTTTCTCATCAGTCGGAGTAAATAAAGGGCAGGGGGTGGGCTAACAGAGAGGGTAATCAAAACAGCAGCGCGGGGGGGCTCAGGGGAAAGGCTGACGCGACCCCCGTGCCCAATCTTGCCTTTCTCTCTCTCTCTCTCTCTCTCTCTCTCTCTCTCTCTCTCTTGGACTTTTTCACCTTCTCTCACTCACTCCCATACTCCCTAACTCGAACCTTCTCACTTTTTCTAAGCACTCTTTTCAAAGCTGCTTCTTTTAAGTGTGTGTGTGTGTGTATGTGTGTGCGTGCGTGTGTGTGTGTGTGTGTGTGTGTGTGTGTATGTTTGTGTGTATGTGTGTGTGTGTGTGTGTATGTGTGTGTGTGTGTGTGTGTGTGTGTGTATGTTTGTGTGGTAGCATGGTTGATGTTGGAAAGTAAGGACGGAAAAGGGATAGAGGACATATCAGTGCTAGCCTGTAATAAAAGAGTCATTATCAGGGAGCTCCGCTTCATAACCGCAAGTAAAACAAATAAAATGGGATCAGCAAAAGGTCATGCCAAAGAGGATGGGGAAATGCACTATACATCTCTCTCTCTCTCCCTCTCTCTGTCTCTCTCTCTCTCTGTCTCTCTTCATTTCTCTGTTTTATATATTTATATAAATGCCACAGTTATATGCCACAAGCCTCAGGTGAACACTTCACAGGAATGAGCTGACATTTTTTTCCCTCTCAATAGAATATTCAGTGACTATAATTTGACATACATGATATGAACAGAAGAAGAAATGTGTCCTCCCTCTTAGTACCTGTTTATCATCCACACACGACTAATAACTATCAATTGCTATTTTCTCACTGTTAACTTTAATTACACATATGCATTCAAATCCCTGCTATATCATATATCAGCTATGCATCAATTCCTGAGGGGGAGCTGGACTGCCTGGCTGTGTCAGTCTCCTCCATTAACACATGTTCCAGAGCCAGTTTAGCAGCGGAGATGAGATTGCTGATTCGTTGGTGATGACTCTCAAATAGCAGTTGTTATCATGCCCAGACGAGGTGTACGAACAACACATATTCTGTTGCTGGTGGAAATGAGCTCTTTAACATGACGAGCGCATGCAACTCTCCTTGTCTATGGGTCTCTGTGTGTGTCTTCTGAGCTCACGCTGACAGCAATGCGCCTGTGGGCTTCGGGAGAGATTTGCCCGGCGCTGCCGCCATCCTCCACCACCTCCCCGTCAAGAGCAGCCATAATGGCAGGAGACACAAGCCGGAAATGAATCCCTCCGCCGTTCAAACACAGCCTCGGGGATTCTCATCTACTGATAAATCACCGGCGGCTTGGGTTGCATCTCCCACTGTTCCTATCTTCCGCCCGCTCCAACCGCAGGTTTCTCATACAGGCAAAATCTGTTGTCAGTGGCAGGGCAATCTCTACAGCTTTTAGAAGGGAGACATAAAAATAGATGCCTGCTGTTTTTTTTATTTTATATAAAGCTATCATAACCTTTCTTTAAGTCTTCATTATGTGTGTTTCCAATAATCCATGGAATTCATGCACACATGCAATATACACGGTTAATTGAATACAGACTAAGTCAAGCATTACCTTAATCTGATGTAATACCATTGTCGTTG
>NC_063202.1:8518859-8618859 GCF_017589495.1 Alosa alosa
TTCCTGTTAAAACTTCTATTTTTCTCTTGGTTTTGTTGCAAGCAGTGAATACACCATTTGTTGAAACTCCAATCTTCTGGTCTCTCCTCAGGTTGTCTTGATGACGACTGGGAAATAACCTCCCTCTACTTGCCTACATGTCACACTAAGCAAAATGGTTACTTGGGGAAACTTACTTGAGATTAAAAATTGATTCTACGTCCTCTGATATCATTTTGAGATAACAAAGTGTTAAGTGTCCATGAAAGAGTCTCTCACTCTGTGCTCCTGTTGTTAGTGTGTTGTTGAAGACCAATCACTTTTCAGTGCTAGCCTGAGATACCCACTCAATCTTAGCACATCCACCCACACTTTAAATTACATAGCAAACTATTTATTTTTTATTTTTTTATTTTCACATTCAATGAAGAGGGGAAAAGCAGACATATTCTTCACATCTATTATCTGATCCAATCTCTCAGGACAGTAATTGCTTACTTCTAAACCTCCACTTTCCTTCCCCTCTAAATGTTCTACACGGCCAGCTCATGGTGAGTTCTAACACTTTAGAAACTGTTGGCATCAAGCCATCAGATGTGCCTCCCCACCACCTCTCTACCTGCCCCTTGCACCCTACCCCTGTAGGTGTTAGTTATTTACGGCCGAGAGTGAGGTGAGATGCTGAGGTGAACGCTGCTCTCCTCATTAAAACCGGAGGCTCAAAGATGCTGTAATTAGCTTAGTGGGAACAGGTGGACAGGGGTGACCATTAATATAAGTATGCACTCAAAACCCTCAATGGCGGCTTAATTACTAGTTACCAGAATACCTCTGCCAGCAGAATCTGTCACGACACTGAAGATTCACGGGTCAGTGCTCAGCCGCAGACTCCTCCAAATGGTCGAGTGGGGTGTCCAGATCTGCATGTAGCCATGTTAGAGGAGTGATCTCTCACCATCTCCGTGGGCACTTGGGAAAGATATTGCAGTATTATCAGCTGTAAGCCATAGCGTGTGCTCTCTGCTAATTTAAAGGCGCAGTCAGTGATCGTATGCACTTTCAAGCCCATTTTTTTTTGTCACATTCAGTGAACATCTGAACAATAAATGCACATCAATGTAGGCAGCCCTGGTTCTGAAAGCTGGAAACAAAGTGGTGGCAGCCTGTCCCCGCAACGAAAACAAAACTCTATCATGTGGAGTTTCTCTGGGAATACTGAAGGGTCAAAACCCTGTGTGGAGTTTCTCTAGGAATACTGAAGGGTACAAAACCCTCTGTGGAGTTTCTCTGGGAATACTGAAGGGTGGGTTGAGTGACCGCTCTGGTGTGTAAAATTTAAATATAAACATAAACAAATAAAACATCAAGCCCATCTTTAACTTTGACAAACTAATCAAAACCCCCAAAAAATCTGAAAACCTCGAGCAAAATGAATTCTGAACAAGTGTTGAATGGGTGGGAATGAATTAAAAAGTGGAACAATTTGCATGAACAGTGAACTACTGGCACACACTGTGTGTGATGTTTCCTTCAAATTGGCTTTAGAAATATCCCCACATTTAAGTGATATAAATGTGTATTTTAATAGGACACAACACTGTGAATAGTGTCCACCTTCTGCATTACTCCACTGGAATGTACTGAAGCTCTGTATTAAATGTGCAACACGATACTTAACGGCTGACTTTTACAGCGAGTGCCATCCTCTTGTGGCCAAATTAATGATATGCATAATTGCATGTGAGAAATTGCACACGAGAAATTAATTAAGCGATGAAAGACCTTGGTGTTGAGATTTTGATGAGGTTGAAACATTCTAGATATTCTTACACGATTCCTCTGTCCCTTGAGGAATCTGGGAGTATTCCCTTTACACATATGGTCGTTAGGCTCGCCATACATGTTTCTAGAGCTAGCGTGATTATGGGAGTTCAACCTGATTGTCAAGGCTGTGCATCTCTCATGAGATGACCATACACACTTTAAACTGCAAGAAGAGGCCTTCTCAAAACCCGGCAGCTGCCATGTGGTCAGATATCCCATTTTCATACGCATTTGGGCGAGATCCAGCCATGTGTATACGGTGGAACAGCAAGCATCTGTATGCTTCTAGCGTGCTGGTTGCAATGGGAACACGATGAGACGGATGTTCAGTAACAGGACACCGATGACTGCAGTGACTAAAACCGGTTGAGAAAAAGGGAGAGTGAGTTCACAAGAGGCCATGGCAAGAAGGAAGAGCATTTGTTTGAAATGTAGCTCAGCAGGATGATGAAGTGCTTAAGATATGATTAAAGTGTTAATCTGACTCTGATAACAGAGAGAACAGCGTGGTTGTGATTGTCAAATAGCTGAAGTTCACAGACAAATGCCAAATAAAGAGACGTTCAGGGCAGATACTCGCTCATTATTAAGGGATTAGCATTGGCAGGACTTCAATCAAGGCAGCTTCATAAGGCAAATGTTCAGAATGTACACTGTGAGGAAGGCCCTAAAAACTAATAAAGACCCTAAAATTAAAAGCAAACATGCCAAATCAAGATTAATTCAAGCATTGCATTGCTTTCTAATTAAAGTACTCAGCTTCTCAATCTAAGTGCCTCTTGGACATTGGAATCCTGCTTTGGACTGGCTATCAAAGCAATGATCTCGCAAAACTAGAGACCTCAGTGACAGGTTAATATGGGTTAATATTTTTTTTAATTCTTCAAATGGGAAGAAATGATGACCTCCACCTGAACATCCTGCCCAAAAGAATATTTCCGGTTTCCCCCACCAACTTTAGTCATCCTTTTTCAAATTATAAGCTTTGCTCTTCCTCTGATTTCAGTCAGTATAATAAAGTCAGGTATTTAGCAGACATTTAGCTGTTATCCAAGGCAACTTACAGAGACTTGCAGCCAGGGTAGGAATTTCACGGCGGCCACGACGGCCATGGCCCCTTGCGTTGGCCGAAATGCCCCTTTGAAAATCAGAGGTTTACAGGCCACTGTGGCCTTGGTGCCCCCTTCTCTCAATATTCTGGTTTTGCGCGGACTAATAGCGATTTTATTAGCCTATGGCCTGACAAAATAATCTTTCACAGCTTAAATTATTGTAGCATTTTACGCCCAGTGGAAAAGTGACAGCGCCACGGCATGAAAGTAAGTGCGCCCAGATTCCCATTCTTCTCAGTTGAACTACTCATGAAGCAGCCTAGGCTACTCATCATACAGGCATCACAAGTATCACATCACATTAAAAGGGCTTTTTTCTCAGATTTTAGCCATTTGTGAACGGTTCCACGAGACAAATAAATACTATGATTAAATTGAATCATAAATTCTAGGATCTGCGCCGATCTCCCTATACCCATTCATCTTGGAATACTTAACGAACCCTTCTTTAAAAACATGGCAAACCATATATCAAAATAAACAGCAGACCTTACCGAACACTAAGGTTTAAAGCAGTCCCCCTGAACAGTTAGCCATTCCAGAGTAATCCGGTTTTGAATTTGTAGGAAATTTCGACATGCATGTCACCAAATTTGGGCTTTTCAGTTTCACAACGTGTTTAATTTTTTTCCTACGTGATTTCATAACACGCCAAATACAAAATAAATGTTACAAATATCGCCTAGATGTCGGTAAATATTAAAATCAGAGGATATACAGCTGACTAAGAGTTTGTTAAAGTAGCCTTAATGATGACAAAATGCTAAGCATGCATCTAGGCTATTTGAGTTTCTTAAAGCTGAGCTGTGCTTAAATTGTTCAATAGATAGATAGATAGATAGATAGATAGATACTTTATTGATCCCCAAGGGGAAATTCAAGAATTTACATGATTTCATAACAGGCCAAATATAAAATAAATGTTAAATATAGCCTAGATATCTGTAAATATTAGATGATCAGATGATTTACAGTTCTATGTAATATGTTATGTTTCATGTTTTTGTAATGTTTCATACAGTGATGCAGGTCTATTGAATAGACTAAATACAATTTCAATCATTTTTATAGCATATAGCCTACTGTATTGTAGGCTATACAAATTATTGAAATTGTTAAAGGAACCATATGTAAGATTGTGGCCAAAACCGGTATTGCAATCACTTTCAAATTACTGTAGGGCGGTGTATCCCCTCTCCCCCCCCCCCCCCCCCCTGACTCGAGGTTGCCAACCCGGATGCCGAAACACTACTGACTTTGTTATTAGTAGTTAGGTGAAGGGTGGCGCATCAGGCCAAAACATGACATGACATGACAAAACACATCAACATCAGTTGAGGGCTGCAACTTCACTTTTTAAATGACAATATCCTGGCCGGACTACTGTTGTCAGTGATATAAGTATTTGAAATGAACATGATTTCTTAATGTCTAGTGACATATCAGGGCTATTTTATGATTAAGTGAAATACATTTCTTACATACGGTTCCTTTAACTTTGGCCTTGGTGCACTGACATGTGGCCTTTGTGCCACCCACCAAATATGCCCAACTGAAGGCCAAGTGGCCTTGCCCCCAAAATGGTGAAATTCCAAGCCTGCTTGCAGCAGAAGGGTTTTGAACCCAGGTCAGCGGCGTTCCAAGCAGCGATGCTAACAGTATAAAGTGTTACGACCCGGCTCTAAGCCGCAACATAAAGAGGGAGTCGGGACAACAGAGATAACTTTAACCAATAAAGTATTTATTTAAAAGTAACCAAAAGCAATAAATAACCATTACCAAAAGATGTCTAGGGGAAAGTAAAAGCATGTACTGTATGCAAGTGTGTTCATGTGGGTACGTGTATGCCAAAGTCAGTATGATGTTCCAAGATAGAAAGAAGGTGCCAGTGGGAGAGAGATAACCCAGAGGTGCCTGCAACAGAATGTGCCTAACAGAAAAGTGCCCACCCCTAATCAAGAGAGAGAACAAGGGGGTCGTAACAAAAGGGCTAAAAGGTGCTATGTGGGGTTCTGCAGGCTTCAAGTGGTCTTGAACAGCCACACGCCACTTTTCCATTGACTTGCGCATTGAGGTCACATGGGGTACAAAGTGATATTACAGGAGAACCTGGCTGACACTGGTTTGCATGATAATTTCAGGCTTTTTTGAAATTATGTGAAAACATTTATTCATATACTGTTGATATAAATTTTAAATGTTTTAAACTTAAGACTCTTTAGCACCTTTAAGAAGTGCTGATGTGCTGAACACCACCATACGCACAGACACAGACACACTGAGAAGAGATTTAACATTAGAGGGAAATATATTTTGAACTTTTGAAAGAAACAGCTGCACAGTCGAGAATTATTCAATCTATAGCACTCACTCACACATATGAAATCTGAACAGTAAAATCTATGACATTGAAGTAAATATTACAATTTCTTACAATACATTTCAATACATTAAATATGTCCATGTTAGTAGTCATAACAAATAACATTCATCCAGATAAAAAGTCCAGTGTAAGTCCTCCACAGTGAAAAGGCAGTTGCCTGACAAATGCTAGAGGCGCTCAGGAGGTCAGTGTGTGAGCAGCGTTGTCAGTGTGTGTTGTGAAATTCATCATCGTCGGGCTCCCACGCAGCGCTTCATGGCTCATTTAAGGCTCTTCTTTCCCACATAGTTGCCACGACGGCCATGGCCCCTTGCGTTGGCCGAAATGCCCCTTTGAAAATCAGAGGTTTACAGGCCACTGTGGCCTTGGTGCCCCCTCCTCTCAATATTCTGGTTTGCGTCGGACTAATAGCGTATTTTATTAGCCTATGGCCTGACAAAATAATCTTTCACAGCGCAAATTATTGTAGCATTTTACGCAGTGGAAAAGTGACAGCGCACGGCATGAAAGTAAGTGCGTCCAGATTCCCATTCTTCTCAGTTGAACTACTCGCGAAGTAGCCTAGGCTACTCATCATACAGGCATCACAAGTATCACATCACATTAAAAGGGCTTTTTCTCAGCTTTTAGCCATTTGGTGAACGGTTCACGAGACAAATAAATACTATGATTAAATTGAATCATAAATTCTAGGATCTGCGCCGATCTCCCTATACCCATTCATCTTGGAATACTTAACGAACCCTTCGTTAAAAACATGGCAAACCATATATCAAAATAAACAGCAGACCTTACCGAACACGAAGGTTTAAAGCAGTCCCCTGAACAGTTAGCCATTCCAGAGTAATCCGGTTTTGAATTTGTAGGAAATTTCGACATGCATGTCACCAAATTTGGGCTTTTCAGTTTCACAACGTGTTTAATTTTTTTCCTACGTGATTTCATAACACGCCAAATACAAAATAAATGTTACAAATATCGCCTAGATGTCGGTAAATATTAAAATCAGAGGATATACAGCTGACTAAGAGTTTGTTAAAGTAGCCTTAATGATGACAAAATGCTAAGCATGCATCTAGGCTATTTGAGTTTCTTAAAGCTGAGCTGTGCTTAAATTGTTCAATAGATAGATAGATAGATAGATAGATAGATACTTTATTGATCCCCAAGGGGAAATTCAAGAATTTACATGATTTCATAACAGGCCAAATATAAAATAAATGTTAAATATAGCCTAGATATCTGTAAATATTAGATGATCAGATGATTTACAGTTCTATGTAATATGTTATGTTTCATGTTTTTGTAATGTTTCATACAGTGATGCAGGTCTATTCAATAGACTAAATACAATTTCAATAATTTTTATAGCATATAGCCTACTGTATTGTAGGCTATACAAATTATTGAAATTGTTAAAGGAACCATATGTAAGATTGTGGCCAAAACCGGTATTGCAATCACTTTCAAATTACTGTAGGGCGGTGTATCCCCTCCCCCCCCCCCCCCCTGACTCGAGGTTGCCAACCCGGATGCCGAAACACTACTGACTTTGTTATTAGTAGTTAGGTGAAGGGTGGCGCATCAGGCCAAAACATGACATGACATGACAAAACACATCAACATCAGTTGAGGGCTGCAACTTCACTTTTTAAATGACAATATCCTGGCCGGACTACTGTTGTCAGTGATATAAGTATTTGAAATGAACATGATTTCTTAATGTCTAGTGACATATCAGGGCTATTTTATGATTAAGTGAAATACATTTCTTACATACGGTTCCTTTAACTTTGGCCTTGGTGCACTGACATGTGGCCTTTGTGCCACCCACCAAATATGCCCAACTGAAGGCCAAGTGGCCTTGCCCCCAAAATGGTGAAATTCCAAGCCTGCTTGCAGCAGAAGGGTTTTGAACCCAGGTCAGCGGCGTTCCAAGCAGCGATGCTAACAGTATAAAGTGTTACGACCCGGCTCTAAGCTGCAACATAAAGAGGGAGTCGGGACAACAGAGATAACTTTAACCGATAAAGTATTTATTTAAAAGTAACCAAAAGCAATAAATAACCATTACCAAAAGATGTCTAGGGGAAAGTAAAAGCATGTACTGTATGCAAGTGTGTTCATGTGGGTACGTGTATGCCAAAGTCAGTATGATGTTCCAAGATAGAAAGAAGGTGCCAGTGGGAGAGAGATAACCCAGAGGTGCCTGCAACAGAATGTGCCTAACAGAAAAGTGCCCACCCCTAATCAAGAGAGAGAACAAGGGGGTCGTAACAAAAGGGCTAAAAGGTGCTATGTGGGGTTCTGCAGGCTTCAAGTGGTCTTGAACAGCCACACGCCACTTTTCCATTGACTTGAGCATTGAGGTCACATGGGGTACAAAGTGATATTACAGGAGAACCTGGCTGACACTGGTTTGCATGATAATTTCAGGCTTTTTTGAAATTATGTGAAAACATTTATTCATATACTGTTGATATAAATTTTAAATGTTTTAAACTTAAGACTCTTTAGCACCTTTAAGAAGTGCTGATGTGCTGAACACCACCATACGCACAGACACAGACACACTGAGAAGAGATTTAACATTAGAGGGAAATATATTTTGAACTTTTGAAAGAAACAGCTGCACAGTCGAGAATTATTCAATCTATAGCACTCACTCACACATATGAAATCTGAACAGTAAAATCTATGACATTGAAGTAAATATTACAATTTCTTACAATACATTTCAATACATTAAATATGTCCATGTTAGTAGTCATAACAAATAACATTCATCCAGATAAAAAGTCCAGTGTAAGTCCTCCACAGTGAAAAGGCAGTTGCCTGACAAATGCTAGAGGCGCTCAGGAGGTCAGTGTGTGAGCAGCGTTGTCAGTGTGTGAGCAGCGTTGTCAGTGTGTGTTGTGAAATTCATCATCGTCGGGCTCCCACGCAGCGCTTCATGGCTCATTTAAGGCTCTTCTCTCCCACATAGTTGCCACACTTTACACAGACAGTGACAAACACTCGCTCACACACACACACACACACACACACACACACACACACACACACACACACACACACACACACTTCTTCAGCTATCTAGGAAAACTTTCAGGCAATCTCTATCATGGATCTAAATGTCTTAGATATGACTTTTGATCTCATGATGCAAGCATTACCAAGCATAACCATTACAGTTGACTTGATCTGAGACTATGAGAATAATGCAAAGTTGTTGTAATTTGAGGGAAAGATCAACAAGCAAAGATGCTTTTGAGTACATGCCGATCAAAATGCTGTTTTCAAATATGTTAATGTGACACTCATTAAGTTTTGTAATACGAGAGTATTGTCAAATGATCATTTCAGATTGGTTTGCAAGTCATCTGAGAGTAGGCTATATAGTATTTTATATATCTTGATGGGACTGGCTAACAAGCTACTACATACCTCTTATTGTTGATATGACAGAAACGTGGCTGACATACACATAGCCTGTTTGTTTATGAAGGTGCTGGCCACATTGTAACTCACCAACCTTCTGGACATCCGCATAGCATATCATAGATGATTGCTTAGACATTCTGTCACTTGGCCAGCTCGTAAAGGAGGGGTGTAATTTGATTGGCTGTTGTGTGCCAATATCAACAGACTTTCACCTGCCTGAGACACAATATCTCTACTTGGCAGTGACAGTGGCAGTCAGGTCAGAGAGATATGGCAGCTGTTTTGTAGGCTCCTCGACTGCATGTTAAACTGATGTGCAGTGGAAAAGGAACTTGAGGAACTTGCAGTTGGAACTCAAGCACAGGTGTTGGGCATAGTTACAATATACTTTTGTTTGAAGATTGATACTATGAGCTTAATTAACAGATTGTGGCAATAGACTAAAAACTGACCTGCAAAAAGGACACTATAGACAATGGGACAGGTGCTTCAGCACCACTCAGGCCTCACTATAAGTGTGTTAAATTTTATGTTGTACTATTAAACTGTTAATAGTTATATGTTCACAGAATTAAATCTCGGACACCGGTTTCAACTGCATGTCGTTTTACTCCTAGAATTCCAAAGGCAAGTGTAACATTAAACAGGTTCCCCAATTACACACTTAACATAAAGTTCCTCTTAAAGAGATAGCTCTCTATTAAGTATAAGGATATATACTCTTTTGATCCCGTGAGGGAAATTTGGTCTCTGCATTTATCCCAATCCATGAATTAGTGAAACACGCACAGCACGGTGAAGCACACACTAATCTCGGCGCAGTGAGCTGCCTGCATCAACAGCGGCGCTCGGGGAGCAGTGAAGGGTTAGGTGGCTTGTTCAAGGGCACTTCAGCCATGCCTACTGGTCGGGGTTCGAACC
Source organism: Alosa alosa (assembly GCF_017589495.1). Lineage (NCBI taxonomy): Eukaryota > Metazoa > Chordata > Actinopteri > Clupeiformes > Clupeidae > Alosa > Alosa alosa. The sequence goes on from NC_063202.1 coordinate 8,528,523, forward strand.
GGCAACCCTCCGGTTACAGGTCCGAAGTGCTAACCAGTAGGCCATGGCTGCCCAAGTATTCAGTACATGAAAGAGTGTGCCTGCACTTAGCTAGTACACAAGGGCTAACCCTTTAACTTTCCACAGCGTGGAAACAGCGTAAACAGGAAGCAAATGAGAGAGAGAGAGAAATGACCTCAGGCTGGACTCGACCCTGGGTCCCCTTGATGAAGCGCTGATGCTACAGCTGCATTACAGCTCCTCCCCAGACATCGCACTTCTGAACAACAACAAACACAAACCTTGTGCGGTGCCTCTGTAGCATTTTTACGCCCATCACAACCACCTGCTCTATGTCACGGGCCACTTCTGTCAGGCCCTCAATTGCCTCATATAATCTGCGTTAATGCAATGTAAACCTAGATGACCTTTAATTAACTACTGGGTGCTGCTCAAAGGACCATGTAATTTTATATTACACAACTTCCTCTTCCTGTTAAATAATGCTTTTGTCAGTCCTGGTAATTTGATTTATTGTGGAGAGAATGTGCAATAGAAGATTATCTGCCCCTTCTTTGCTTCTAATTTATCAGAAATTCGGTTGGATTCACTCTGCTGTGTTGAGTCTTTGTGGCACTACGTGTATTGTATGTTTCTTTCAGACTCAACTTTGTTCTTCAATTTACTGTGACAAAGGCTTTTCATGAAATAGCCCCTTGCCTTGACATTTCAGGGCAAACCACAGTTGCTGGGTTGATTAAATCAATTCCTTTCTTATTTCAGGATGATAATGGGACAATTTTCCACCGCTTATCAAGTTACTTTGCAGTCCTTAGAACTTTCCCCATGAAATTAAGGGTTCTGGGCCAAGGAGAAAGTTAATATTTCTACAGCCAGATTTAAGTAAGGTAAACATTCTTTCCAGAATAAAATACTTGCTAATAGCATGTAATTTAGCATAACAGCAAAAAAAAAAAAAAAAACAGTGTTTTAAATCAGTACAGGACAAAGTCCTCTCCTGTTCCCAGAGAGCTCCAGATAGCTTAGGGAAGTCTCTTGAGACTGAATAAATAGTAGCAGCGAGGAAGACTTGAAGGTGACCTATCATTACTCTGTCCCAGACTCTTTAAGATAGACCAGGCACACCACACTTTTGTGCCCTTATTTTCAAATTTTGATTACTTTAACCCACGGGCACAAATTGACCTCAAGCCCATTGTACAAAAAAATTGAATCATTAGTCTTAACACCTTTTTTTCTTTTCTTTTCCTTTTTTAAAAAGTGATACACTTTCAAGTGGCTCAGAATATACTGTCTGGGTCAACTGACCTTCACCATGGAAGAGCTCTGTTCGAACAGCATGTAGCACACAGAGCGAATTCACAACTTTCATTGTGCAAACTCATTCCACTCAGTCAGGGTCACAATCTCCGCTCGAGAAAACTGATGAAAAATGCAATGCCATAGATCACCTTATTTTATTCCGTCCATGAAAAGAGATTGAGAGAGTGTGCAGTATTTTATCAGAGAGGAGACAGCTGCCATTTCTAGTTTGTTAACCGTATGGCATGGCAGATATTGTTTTTGTTTCGTCATTGAGATACTTTCTGAATACATCTTCTTGTATTGGTGAATATGAGTGAATATTTGTGAATGAAAAACGGTTCAGAGAGATATCATGGCAATACTTGGATACCTCATGACATTTTTATTTAAAAGGGAGTACGCTACTGTACCTGCGTAACATGTTCAAAATCACTCTTTTCAATGCAATTTCAACCAACAGCTGGCGACCAGCAGTGGTCAAACTGACAAATCTGTGTCCACTGTCAATGTCAATCTACCAGATGATCCAGTCATAATTCCCCTGGTCAACTGGGGTCAACCAGAGAGGTGTACTGCCTTCCAATTCAGCCTTGTGAGAGAGTCCCATGGGTATGTGTGTAGCTGCCTATGTGCTGCCCTGTAATGGTTCTTCCATCGTATTCCCCGGCTTAATGGATCCCGTGTGGGGCCCTGCAGGGAGAGTGACTGATGGTGGTTCTGGTTCACAGCCAAAAGCTACACTGTCTCCACAGTAGCCGGCTGCAGTGGTTGGCAAGCAGCTTCAGGAGAATAAAAAAAGCACAGTTTGTGGCCCCAAAACAGTGTATTTTCTTGTGTATGAATTATTAAAATAACTGTTTATTACTGATTTTCATTTCAACATGAAATAGATGAATAAATAAATGATTAAGGTCAAGAATTGTGGCTGTAAGCCGTCAGAAAATATCTATGATATGGTTCATAAAAAGCAAAAGGAATACAAAATGTGTTTCGTTATGAACTATAACTTTAATGTGTTTTCACTTTTTTTAAAGTGCTTGCTTTAGGAATTATAATTTACCGAACACTAGAAGCCTCAGATACTGTGGTAAAATGGGCTCAGCAGTTTGAATTGGGCTGTGGTGATGTGGACCCCCTAAGGTACACATCCTAATGGAAGCCATCTCTCTAGTGTCTCTCCGCTGCACTGACCTTCCTGTGGAGTAATGGGATTTTTCAAGGATCATAACAGTATGTATAAATGTGTCCATTTTGAAAAGCAGTTTGTGACATAAGAGCTGCTTGCGCCTGATGAGCCAATACTACGCATGGCTGAGTTTCTTCTCCCCACTTTAGAATGGCAAAGAAAGCAGACACGCAGACACAAGAGAAGGACAGGCTCACATACAGTACTCTCAGAGACATAGGCACCTTCACCCTAGCAGTAGGTGAAAACAATCAAATATTTCATCAAAGTTCATTAATAGTCAAGTATACTATGCTTAAACTCAGTTTTAGAAGTAGTGAGATAACATCTGTTAGTAATACTGTATATAACAGTAGCTGCTGCTAAGAGATAAGAAAAATATTTAATCAACATCTATATGAAACTCAACTGAACACATTTGAAAGGGGCTGGTGAAAATGAAGACAGCATTGCACTAATACCCTTTTCGTGGTGAGGCTTGAGGATGACTACATTTCTCAGAGGCACAGTACAGAAGATATTGCACACCCAGAGAAAAAAACGTCCTCTGGAAAGGTGGTGTTTACTTAAATCACAATATCACAGGTTTTGGAAAACAGCATCAGTAAGGATAGCAGGGCATCTGATGTTAGTGCTCTAATGGCTAAATCTACTTCTTAAGCTCAGGGGATTGATGTAATGGTTCAATTAGCCAGATTATTAATTTAGTTCATAATAGTCTCCACCACTTGTCTGTGAGAAATTACATTTAGATAGAACCCGACACATGTGTTGAATATTGGATATTTAAGATGTCATAATTGCAGCCTCTCTGGGAAACAACATGGATAGTTTTGAGCGTACACATATTTTGGGTGTTTGCATGACTTACCATGCAGTATTTGGGAAGCATTTGAGGATTTATATTTGATTGTGTATATTCAGTAACCTTATTAGTGACATGAATAAGCACATCAGATAATGTTACAGGTATGTCATGGCATACTTTGTTTTTTAGATGACTATTAGATTTCTGTCAGTGCACTATGCAAAGCCACTGAATATTCCTCACAGATTACATAGAAGCATTAAAATTATACAGGCAACCAAGAGCTTTTATTGTGTATGTGTGAGGGGATGTGTAAGAGCTACAGTAGGATTTTTTATGGCGGCTTTTCATAATGAATTGCATCTCTTTGCAATAAAATGTGTGCCACAGAAAAAGTATCACCAACCAAGTATGTTGATGTTGATATGTTTTGTTGTTTTTATTTTTCAGGAACAGTCAAATAATAAATGATCATGATATATTCAACAATGTTGCATTTGGGTGACATTTTGTACTGGAGAATAGAGAGATGGAGAGGGAGGCAGAGTGAGATGTTGGCCAGTGCCTTAGCAACTGTATCCAGGGATGTTTCTTGGGATACTTTCCCCCAAATCAAACTAATGCATAAGTAAATCAATGCAAATGGCTGAAATAAATATTTGTTCTACATTGGTGACTCCCCATTTTCCTCTGGTCTTTACACACACACACACACACACACACACACACACACACACACACACACACACTGTGGGCACCACAGCACTTGCCCAGGCTTCTTAATATGTCTCTCATTATAACATGGCCATGCACACACACACACACACACACACACACACAGTGATGCACTGTGCAGCTTTTCAAGTTCATGCCCAGCTGACAGTGGCCGGTGTATTTACTTCCTGGTGGGTTTTTGAAATTCAGCCCATCGCTCTCTCCCTTTGTTTAAATTCACATTACCACCACCACAGGTCATGGTCTTCATTTCAGACATGCATGGAAAATATCACTGCAAAGGTTTCAAACAATCCACTGGGTAAATGCCAACTCTGTTGCGTGCTGTAGCCTTGAATTAAGAAGAGGACACTAAAATGTGTTGCAAAAGCTGAAGTGCAGTGGAAAGCTGTGGCCTTTTACACACGCATTACCATTTGGATCAAGAGCCGCGTGCTTGTTCAACGTGACTTAGAGAGAGGAAGCCTCTTGAAAGGTCAGATGTAACTAATGTCGGGGTCAACTCTCTGTGTTATTCATAAGTAGCACCTTTTTTCTGGGTTTTAACATGGGGCTGCTGTGTGTACCGGTATGTGTTTTATTTCTACCTCCTGTCCAGTGCAAAAGACAGGTGAAAGGGTGGCATATTGATTGGAGGCTGGCAAAGCATATTGTTATTGGTTATTTCATACACTCTGGCAGGTGTAAATTGATCACTTATGCAAACAGACAGTCACTAAGAGAAAAAAATGTCCATTGTATAAAAAGATCACCATCTTAACAAACTGCTCAGTTGCATTGACCTGTGTAATCTTACCAAGATGTCATCAAATGTTTTCATTAGGTGCAATATATGGTTTTGAATTTAAATTATGGTAATTAAAAATGTCAGGAAATCCAGTCAGAATAGAATTGAACAAACAAACAATAAACAAAACAGAAAAAAATACACAGGAGAAACAAATACCTCTCTATTGTGACTTCAGAAGTGCATTGTTGGTCTATTTTTTCCCCACTGACAGACACTATAGCACTTTTAATCGTATCACTGCACTTTCAATTTCAGCATATCTAAGTAAGCCGTAATGGCAAACTCACCAAACTGCCTGACAGGAAATATGTTATGGGCCTTTAATTACTGAACCACAAATGGTCACAGAGAAACATTTTACAGTACGGTGCAATAAAAACAATTGAAAAGCAATTCAACAAGAAACTCACTTAACTTAGCCTGGGTGAACCCAGACAATCCTGCTAGCAAACTTGAATTTCAATGATCCCATCCATGCCCATTTCTAAAATTCCAGGGTATGTAATCAGCAGTAAAATTAAACTTAAATTAGTGCATTAAACTCTTTCCAAATTGTTTCAGAAGTGCAGCAAACACAACTGGTAAACAAAGGTTTTGAATGCAGTTGTTTGATTAATGGAAGGAAATGCATGTCCATATCTGTTTAACCCTGCCACCATCAGTACAGAGCCATTGGTTGTGTTGAATGCACTGCTCAGTACAGAGCCATTGGTTGTGTTGAATGCACTGCTCCATCCGTCATCATATAAGGCCCGCCCCATGCCGGATAAGCGATTGTGATTGAATCCTGTGTTTTTGGTGATTCAGACGGGCATCAATGGGATTTTTTTCCAGACCGACCTACAGAGCAAATTCAAATTTGCTAACAGGTTCGTCTGGGTTCACCCAGCAGGCTACAGGTAACTGTAAAAGGGACAGAGAAACATGAAAATACAATAGCGAAACTAAGACAGATTCCTTGGAATACAGGTGAAAGAAGCTGTAGATGAAATTATATAAATATTGCTATGCCACCTGAAGCTTAAAATCTACTGTAGGTTGCATGAGAATATACCGCACTGTGCTATTTCAATTGCAAAAGCGCTGATTATCCATCACTGCTGTCATCTCAGTCTAACACCAATAAGATCTGAATAGAATGTAGTGATGTAGTGAGTGCCTGGTAACAGCCCAGCAGAAGCAGACATTTCATTACATCATGTGTCTCAGGCTATGTTTCATAAATAACGCTACTCTCACTTAAAAAAATCAGAGGTGCCATCTTTCTGAACCTATGAATTTCAGTCATAGGGCAACACTCTTCCTCTTCAGCTGCTGAAATGTGCAAAGCCAAACTTCCAAGGGCTGTCATGCCTCCTCTGTCACAAGTTTCTCCCCTCACCTCAAGTTTCTTTCTCTCTCCTCCCATCTAGGCCATTTCCTTAATGAGGTTAGACTCAGCCATGTTTCACTTTAACACTCCGGCCTCCGGCTTATGTCATAGAGATACCTTCTCACCAATTACTCTAAATGGATGAACTAGCTGCGCTCCCACAGCCATGTGACAACCGCTGACTTTATGTGATGACAACACCCCTGTCCCACATGATTGATGATTGACAGCCTACGCACTATGGCTTGAGCCAAAAAGATTGATCTTTGACAGGCGCCACTTCCAACACTTGGACACAGGACTTGGGTTGTAATACAGATGAAACAGTCATTGTCTTCCATGATAATGAAGACTTTAACCAGTAATGAATGGGGAAGCAAGGCCATGGAATTGATTTTTATCAGATCTGGCTGTAAGAAACCCACCCTTGATAGGAAGCCCGGCTGTAAAATATAACTAGATGTACCGCATAGAGGTACAAAATATGACCGCCGCTCAGTCCTGTACATCCGTTCATGAAAATAAATCACACTTCAATTTGTCTCCATATTTTACTCCATCCCCCACTCTTGAAACTTTTGTGTATGCTTGTTTGGCATGCCTGAGTGTGTGTGTGCGGCTGCACAGAAAGTACCCTACTGGTGCTGAAAAGGTGAATAGATTGTAGAATAGCCAAAGAAGATGTAGAATTGTTATAAAACCTTTAAAATCTCTAAACAATCACAAGTAGGGCAGTTCATCACAGTTCATCCATTGCAACTGGATTGATGAAAGGTCACTTACACCTGTAGGCTACATTGTATTTGGGAAAAGCAAAAGGTATCAGCATAATGTTATTTATTTATTTATTTTTATGTATTTTTAAACAAAAACATCTCTGTCAGTTCCATGCCGTTTTCAACAGCTATCAAAACAAAGGTCATTTTTGGATGGATGGATTTTTGTGAATGTTTCTTCTTCTACATAAGATTTTAGTCATCTTTAGTTCATGTAATACTTTATTGTCAATGCACAAATTAAGTAACAGTAGTCTGAAACGTTATTGTTAATGCACAAATTAAGTAACAGTAGCCTAGTCTGAAACGAAGTGCTGTTTTACATCTAACCAGTGGTGCAAATAACTGACATGTCCAAATGGGCCTTGATGAAATGCGTCGCTAGACTGTTCATACACATTTTAACGGGCCAAAGTTGAAGAGCTTTTGTCCGTTATTGTTAGTGCAAATATAGGCTGATTCATGTTCCCTTGCATTGTTTAACTGAGGTCCATGGCTAGTCTGGCTTTCATCAGACCAAGCTCAATCTTTTAAGAAATCAAAAATAAATAGCGGGCAGATCAGGCTGGGTTCACCCAGCCTAGTCCATAGGCACCCGATATTGTTTAATGTTCGATTGAGATATACACGCTCTGGCTATTCTAAATGCAAAATGCATCAGGAGTTATGACAAAACGGTAACTAACAAACTAGATCCTAATAGAAAGTTGTTAGCTTCCCTAAGCTACAGGTAGGATTATAAGGTAGGCCTATTGACAACATAAATTGTCAATAGGCTATCCTGGCGACACAAATAAAATCTCCTTTGGAAACCAATGGCTTACGCCTTACAGTATCAAGCGGACTTAAACTGTCATATCGTGGCGAAAAGTTGTAATAACATTCACGCAGCTCCATGAGTCAAGGAAAGTAAAATGAAGTAGCCACTTCTAAATGGGACCTACTACACAGTAGCTTAAGGTGTTTTGCTAAAACAGCCATAATGAAATGAAGGTGTCATTGTTTGGATACTTCACACACACGTGCTTTTTAATTTCACAGACTACAACTACCAAGCTGTAATCAAAGCACATCGATTCCCTCTCACACCCTGCACGCACTTAAAACAAAATAAACAGGCGTCTCAGTCTCACGCATGTATAGGCAAAACTGCATCAGACCGGTGTAACGTTGGTAAATCTTCCATTGCACAGAATGATTTTGTAGCACGTGCAATAAATGACAGTCGAAAGATACAAACAGTGCTGCTATACATTTGCTTGGTATAACCGCATTTATAGTTTTCTACAAATGCAATAAATCAAATGCCTCCATCACTCAACCAACGCTTAACGGTAACATTACCTAGGTCCTTATTGATATTACAAGATTAACATTACCTGCAGTAAAACCAAGCATGTCCGATAAACATCCTCAGATTTATTTCGCTTCAAGAAGAAATGGGAATTACACTTCATGTGAACATCGCCCTATCCTTATTAGATGTTAAGCTGCGGTAAATTACAGTCCTTGTATGAAGCGCCCATTGTTTTTTCCAACCCCTTTTAACTTCCAACAAAATTACGCCTCACTGCAACGATCATGCCATCTAGTGGACAAACGACTACTTCTACGCCAATACTGAAAATGCAGCCATGATGATGATGATGAATATTTATTTTGGCTTTCTTTTTAATCCTACTGATTTTCATTTTTACCGGGGCAAATCACAAATGAGTGATTATGAGTCAGGTTTATGTGGGCCCTTGAGACCAACATACCATAAAAGATTCACAGAGAACTGTGTCTGCCCTACCCTCCTTCGGGGGTCCAGTCCAGCGGGAGGGCTGCAGATGAAAACGAAAAAATGACGGTTCCATGCTATCCATATGGGGGTACATGCTCACCAAGTTTTGTGTACCCGGTCTTTCAGTGTCCGGGAATCCTTGTTGGTGTACGTCACTAAATGTACACATAAATTATTTTATTGTAAGGCCCCCATGAACGAAAGTACACAAAACTTGGCATGCATTCAGAGGGTGTCATAATGATCCTACACTTTTAATTTTGTGCAGTTTTGACCTTGTCAGCCAGAGATATTGAGATGAAAACACCTAATTTTATGCTTTTTAATTTTTAACTAGGTGGCGCTATACATGAAATAAGTGGTAATGGGATGGGTTGACATGCCCCTTAAGACCAACATACAAAAAAAGGTGGACCTCCTAGGCCCTACGGTTCTCGAGATATTCACAGAAAACTGTCTCCGGCCACCTACAGGCCAGTTGGTGTATAGTAACATAAATTAATTTATTGTGTGGCCCCCATGAACGGAATTCCACAAAACTTGGCGTGCATACAGAGGGTGTCATAATGATCCTACACTTCCAATTTCGTGCAGTTTTGACTATGTTAGGTCACAGATACCTTCAATTACACCACCTCATTTTTACTTTTTTGTGTTTAACTAGGTGGCGCTATACATGAAATGAGTGGTTATGGAATGCGTTGACATGGCCCCTTGAGATCAACATACAAAAAATAATGGTCCTCCTAAACCTTACGGTTCTCAGAGATATTCACAGAAAACTGTGTCTGCCCTACCCTCCTTCGGGGGTGCAGTCCAGCGTGGGGCTACAGATCAAAACGAAAACGATGGTTCCATGCTATCCATATGGGGTTACATGCCCACCAAGTTTTGTCTACCCGGTCTTTCAGTGTCCCGGGAATCATTGACGGAAATTTGGACATGCGAAAAGAAAAAAAAAAAAAAAAATCTGACTAAACCTATCGGCGGCGGTCATAATAATAATACTGAGACTTTTCCTCCCTTCTCTCTCTCTCTGTTCTTTTCTGAGTGCCTTTCTCTCCCTGTCACTGTCGGCCTCCTCTATGTCCTAATCATGAAATACCCAGGGCTTCTTTTCACCTTGTGTGCTGGTATGACAGCCTCTCATCATTCCTGTCAGTTTCCAGATGGGCAGGCACTGGACATCCGCTCGGTGTGCCAAGTAATGCAGCTGGCAGCTCCATGGCTTCACAGGCACTGGCAGATTCACCCAGGGGCCAGAGAGGTCACGATTCAGTGAGAAGAAATGCTAATACCTCTACAGTCTTCTTCATAGACGCTGATACCATCTCCTGCTCTGCACACACATTGTTATTTTGCGTATTGAGGGTATATTATCCCCGTGACTTGGTAAATAATGCAATATAGATTGAAAAATAATTATATTTCGTTGACTGACCCTCTGGAGGTGGGAGCTTTGCTAGCAACAACAAGTGAAGTTAAATCAATTTTTTAAATCTGACTTCCACAGGGATCATGTACTGCAAGATTTGAACATTTCCTGAAAGGTTAATGCAAGTTTGCCCACATGGTTCAGTCAAAAGCTTTAGTAACACAGTGTGGTCATTTTAATTTTAAATCCAGAGTGATTAGTATTAGACTGATACTGATGTCTGGTGTATAAATTACACTATTGCCTGTGTTAAGTAAGGGATAATGTATAGAATTGTCTCAAATCTCATTGTCGGGAGATAGGTCCCGACAGGGTGAACCGGACCCCAACGCGCAGCTCTATATATTATCCCGCTTATTACACGGCTACTTACCAAAATGACACAATAAACTCCCCACGATATGACTCTTTAGCCTACATAGCCTAGGGAACAAGAGAAACAAATAGTTCGCAACAACACACGCTGAACTTGAATCAAACATTCTTTAGAACACAGCTGATCAACCGTCTGCTTTCACTTTTGAATGAAGTTCCAATCCTTGCGTAGTGATATGAAAGAATTGACTTAGAAGCACAAAGCCCATTTTCCTTGACAGCGGTTTGTTATACTTAGCAACGGTCTGTTATTCAGAATTAGCAGACCGCCGAACGTTGGGAAGGCCCATTCAAGTGAATGGAGCATTCTGCAGCACTGAAGAGCCGTGTAATAACTTCCATTAAGATCAATGTGAAATCTTCTAAATCGAATAGTGGTATAAAAGTAAAAAATTATTCTATTTTCGTTAATCCCTGCTCTCGCCTTCTTCCCTTAGGGTCGTTTGAAGTCAAGCTAAGCCCATAACTATGGTTTGATCAAAACCATATTAGCAAGCATTAGAGTGGTGGTGTGTGTGGACAGGTAAGTATAATCAGCTATTCATTGGGGAGCCTTGTTTCTGTCTTATGTGAGCATGAGGTGTGAATGTGAGAGGTGACTGTGGTAGTGAGATACTGGATGCTTTAAAGCACAAGGGTTAAGGCTGCCATTCACAACTGAGGGCTAGAATATGGATATTGGTTCAGACAGATTTCTCCATCCAGCTTAGTCTTATTGTGGAGGGTTAAGTCTGCAAAGTTAATATGTTTTAATCTAAAGAAATGTGCAAAATATAGCACTGCTTTTACAGCTGTTTTTAGAAGTTAGCCACTGTTAGCAGGACATTAGACATGAAGGTGCTGAAGATGAGCAGTGCAGTGGCTACTCTGGCCATGGGTGGATTATGAACTTTCGGGCCCCTGGGCCCAGATGTATTAAGGGCCCCCCCACTTATTGTCGTATATGTGGGAGGGGGGGTTTGGGGGTCCTCCCCCAGAACATTTTTAATTTGTTTGATGTAATTTCCTGTATTCTGGTGCATTTTGGGGATGGCCAATACTAAATTCAATCAGATTCATAGCCTACATCCTGATTTGTTGATATTGAGGCAATGATTCCATGCAAAGGCTTGGGCTTCAGGGCCCCCTGACCCCTTGGGCCCCTGGGCCTGGGCCCGGTAGGCCCGTGCAGTAATCCATCCCTTACTCTGGCTGGTCAGTGAGGACGAACAGGAGCTGAGAAGATGACAGAATGTAAGGGAAAGATGCCACTTGTTTAAGTACTGCAATATCTCAGCAGACTTTTTTGATATTGTATACCACCCACAGTTAAACTACCACACTGGAACTAAGCACTCCATTGTGATTGATTTATGTGGAAAATCTTATATTATGTATTTGACAGGATGAAGGGAGAGCTGCCTGACCAATCCCCATGCCTGCAAGGAGGACCACCGTGTGCCTGAGGTGAAGTCAGGAGAGGGGACGCTGGGGAACATGGTCAGCCTGGACCAGGCTCAGGGCCACTGGAACACTCACTCATATTCACAGTTCTTCAGAAGGGAAGAAAGGATAGTGAGGGGGAAATGGTATTGAATGTGCCCAGTCTGACTGGTTGGTTCCTCCCCTCTTGTATTTCCTGAAAGGTCTCCAATTTAATATCGTGAAGCAAAACACATAGAGATAATTTTCTGTTATTAAAGGAGGGTTATTATAATTTGAAACATGTTCCACCTTATTTGTTCATCATAGTCTGAGAACATGGGCATCATTTATGGAATGGATGGTAGGGACATGTTCCTACCACTTTTCTAATCACTCAACACTGTCCCCACTATATTTTTATTATTTGTATATACATTCTAAAAATCAACAATTTCCATTGGCTCTAGATAACAATAACTTTTTCATGTTCCTACGGCATGCAAAATAGGGTTTCTATTGGTGTTTCTGCAGTGATTTACAGTCCCCTCCAGTCTTGTACCTTGCTCAGGGGCACAATGCTGGCAAGGATCCCCTGCAATCAAACTCCCAACACTCTGGTGTTCCACACCTGGACAACCAGGACAAGGTAAACATTTAACAAAAAGGAACTTGGACAAATTACCATGTATGCCTACTCCTGATCAAATTGCACAAACAACCTTCAGGGTATGTAAACCATTATCAATCAAAATGTGTGTTGATTTCTAATTTGAGAGAAATACTCTGTAATCTAACCAATAGCACAGAAGCTAAAGTGCATGTCAATGATGATGGAAACTATTGCCTAGTCTCATAATATATCTTAATCTAAAATGGCATTCTTTCATTTGCCTTTCAGTTGCTGTACAGCAGGCTGAATCAGGAAAATACATTTGTGTGTGTATGTGTGTGTGTTTCCATGTCTGTGTCTGTGTGTTTGTCTATCTGTCTGTCTCTGTGTATCTGAGCTATGTACAAAACTTCAGAATATGAATATGTTTTTGTCGTTCTTTCCAGACTTAATGTTTTTGTGTAGGAAGAGGTCAACACTGTAGATGGTAATTACTGTAGCTGAACAGGGCATTTTAACAACACCCACAGGAACAAATTGTCTTTAGTTGCTGTACAGCAGGCTGTATCAGGAAAATACATTTGTGTGTGTATGTGTGTGTGTGTTTCCATGTCTGTGTCTGTGTGTTTGTCTATCTGTCTGTCTCTGTGTATCTGAGCTATATACAAAACTTCAGAATATGAATATGTTTTTGTCGTTCTTCCAGACTTAATGTTTTTGTATAGGAAGAGGTCAACACTAGATGGTAATTACTGTAGCTCAGGGGTGGGCAAACTTTTTGGCTCAAGGGCCACATTGGGTTTCGAAAATTGGCCGGCGGGCCGCACAACAACCCCCCACGCCACACGCATAAAAAAATACATTTTTTATAGCCTATAATTTAGAATGAAAAGTATTTGTTTAAAAATATTAATTGCTTAAAAATACTGCTAATTTTATGCTGTTTAACAAATGTATAAATTGTGCACTGTTGCTTTAAGACAGTCGCTTTAATTCACGTTTATTTCTCAATGATCTTCTGCCTGCTCCGCTATGGCTATGTACCTATATGGCCCTCTCACAGTTTTTAAATGGTCAGTAGTGGGAACTACTGTTGCCTTCATGATTTCCTTTTAAAACTTTCTTATAAGAAGGAGATATCAATTATCAACAATCACAAGCCAGCTGGAACCTGCGGCTCTCTCCCCTCGTGAGTGCAGACGCGTTCCCAATTAAATGGATTGCATAATGTTCACGTTAGATCTGCTGCAAAGGAGATAACTAAGAGTTAACTTAGTTTAACATGATGTTATCTCTATTTAACATGATGTTTTGACATTGACATTGTAAACGTTATCTAAGGAGAGTGAAAAGCAGTTTGCAGTAGAGCTAACCAACGTCGTCTCTATCACAGGAAAAAAATAGGGAGCAGCCTGATAACTAAATGAAATGCTCGGCGGGCCGGATCCGGCCCACGGGCTGCAGTTTGCCCACCCCTGCTGTAGCTGAACAGGGCATTTTAACAGCACCCACAGGAACAAATTGTCTTTTGTCAGCCTTTACAAAAAAAAAAAAAACTGTTTTACCAGGCTTAACAAATAAACATCTCTGAAGATATAGTCTCATGGACAAACAGATATAGATAGGTCAGAGGTGGTGAAGAATCACAAATTGCTTTATTGCAATTGTGCAATAGTCTAGTATTTGTATGAAGTTGTATAATATTACCTTGTGAGTTGACATGGCTCTTCAGAGTTTATCTTTGCCGATTCCTATCCTTCGGCTTGAAAACAAATCTATATGTACCATGTCCAGGAAGAAGCGTTCAAGCCATGAGGAGTATTTATGACAGTTGTCTAAAATACAAATCTTTGCAACTATAGGGGAACCCAGTAGTGCCTTTTTAATAATGATATATTAACAGTTTTAAATTTGGTAACACTTTACTTGACAGTATCGACATAAAAGTGACATGACACTGTCATGAACATATGACACTGTCATGACACATGAACCCTAACCCTAATTTTAATCCCCTAACCCCTAACCCTAACATCTAACCCTAACCCTAATCCTAACTTGTTATGACAAAAAACGAATGTCACTTAATAACAGAAGCGTTATAAACGTTTATGACTTGTTTATGACACATTCATGACAGTGTTATGTCACTCTTATGTCGATACTGTCAAGTAAAGTGTAACCAATTTTTTTTTTATTTGGCTCATGGCTTTTTAAAAAAAATCTTCAGTTAAAAGCAGGCTGTAACTATGCCTATATTGGTAATTCTGAGAGATGGCACGAGCCCCTGCCCCTCTTTGTCACAGACACCACAATTAATTCAAACAAATTGAGCACCCTATAGTGCAACATTGTCTCTTGGACTTTCCCCTCATTGATGACAACCACTGTTAAAACATCTCATTGCAGCTTGAAATGGATTAAATAGCCTAACTTAGACTAAAGTTTACTGTAAGTAAATTAAGCTTTTAAACAAACAAGCTGGTAAACTTTGTCAGTTTCAGTCATGAAATTATGTTTTTGGGGGCAACTTTGCTTGAATATGGTGACCAAAATCCATGCCTGCTTTTATGCTAAAATATTCCTACAGTGTACTTCAAAAGTCCATCAGGAGGCAGCTACTTATCGTCCTCTGCAACCTGTTACATTGCATTAAAACAATAACTCCAACTGATTCATTCAATTAAACACTTCAGGTGTTCTAGGAGGATTTTATTTATTTGATACAGTGTGTAAACAACTAATATTTGGTTAGAAATCATACATATTTAAGTTTATGCTAGGGGTGGTCAAATCCATAACAGTGCAACAGCTCATTATTATGACCGCCGCTCTAGAGAAGCGGCGGTCATATACTGTAGCTTTAATCAAAGATTTTTTTTCTTTTCTTCCGGATTTTTATTATGACTGTTGGGCTAGCGAAGTGTTCACAGTTCACAGTTTTCTGTGAATATCTCGAGAACCGTATGGCCTAGGATAACCAACTTATTTTGTATGTTTGTCTCAAGGGACCATGTCAACCCATCCCATATCCACTCATTTGAGATATAACGCCACCTAGTTTAAAATGAAAAAGCAAAAACGAGGCATTGTAATCAATGTATTCGGTTCATTGGAGGCCATACAATACATTTATTTATGTGTAGGCTACATTTAGTGACTACACCAATCTGCCTGTAGATGATGATGTTGAAATGTACTTACTACATTTCTACAAGCACGCACTAACACCCACCAACATAATAACTTCCCAACGTAATAAGCCACCAACATAATAAAAACCTGCACAAAATCACACAATCAAATACATTGGTGGGAAGTTAATATAATAATTGTTTAACCTTCCCATCAACGTAATAACCTCCTGCAAACGTAATAATTATTACTCCCCTCCCTTCCGTTTCGAACAGAGCATCTATTGCCCGTGCATGTGCTTCTCCCACTCATGCAGGCTTGTGTTTGAAGCAAATGAAGAAACCAATTGTCTGAACGGGTATGACAGCAGTGCATGCGTCAGGAGGATGTGCTTATCAGTTGTTTTTCTTGTCCATGTTTCGACCAAGTGGCACCATTTATATGCCACTTATATTTATAGTCTTTGATTCTCTGCTGTTCTTAATTATCCCAAGAGACACAAGTCCTTGTGTTACACTTGACGGTTGTGCTTCTGCCATACGCTGTCCATGGATTCAATACTTTGTTGGAAACTCAACTGTCAAAATATCAGAATAAATCTGAAAAGTAGGAGTCCTTGGACAGATTTAGATTAGGCAGTTATAGTGTGTGTTATAATGTGCAGAAATAGGAGCATTACTTCAAGAAGAATGTTTCTTAAGGTTATTGGCTGCTGTTTCTCTCTCACTGTTGGCTCATGTTCCTCTCCTCTCTCCCTGGCCATTTCAGACATTGTGTGCAGAAGGCTGGTGGAGGAGAGTGGGGATAAGACCTGCTCCTCTCTGGTCAGCTCCAGATGCCTGAGGATGTGTAGGCATCATCTAGCACATTGCCCCCCCCCTTCTCTAATTTGGTTCACGATTGTCTGCTGCTTTGTCTGATGGGAATGATGTTATGAATGAAGTTGGTGAGCACTGAGACCACAACACTATATGTTACTCTGGGGCCCCCCTATGAAAACAAGTGAAAGCAAAGCAAACAAACTTCTACTACAGAGGGGTGTGAACTGTTTTGTTTTGCATGCAATTTTTTTGTAAAATAGAATTTTGATAATTGAGAGATTAGATAGATTACATCAGAAATACTGGGGATCACATTTTGACCAAGGGGAGTGTAGATCTGTAGATCATTCAACTATACACTTACATGCAATGACTTTACTAACTTTTTGTCATTTGTCTTTTTTTTTTGAAAAATATCATTTTTTTGGGACCTTGTTTTTTCTATCTACCTGTGTGCTCATATGCCCTTTAAAGGGGAAATCCGGTGCAAAATGCATGATAACGAGTTTGAACGTTCGTTGACGAGCTCTTGGTAAAAAGGTAAAACTTTAAAACATTTATGCATTTAACATTTAATGAGGGTCTTAACATACTGTATACTGTAACGAGGCATTGAAAACTTTGTAAATGTACAGATAGTTTATTAAAAAGGACAGTATACAGGCAATACCGTAAGTCGTTTGCGGGTTGGCGCCATCTTGTAATTAAGTACAACACAGATCTCGCATGTTTTTGACGGAAGTAAATGGGAAGTAGCTACTTCCGTCAAAAACACGCATATAAGATTGTTATCATGCTAAGCATATCCAAAATCCATTTTACACCAGATTTCCTTTAATATTTTCTTAAATACATTCGGTAACACTTAACTTGACAGTATCGACATAAGAGTGACATGACACTGTCATGACACATGAACCCTAACCCTAAACCTAACTTGTTATGACAAAAACCGAATGTCACTTAATAACCAAAGCGTTATGTCATAAACGTTTAAGACTTGTTTATGACACATTCATGACAGTGTCATGTCACTCTTATGTCAATACTGTCAAGTAAAGTGTAACCATACATTCTTAAAACAAAAACACTTGTGTTGTTTTTAACACATCTCTATGTCCAGATAAGAACAACACAATTGGTGTTGGTTATATTTGTCTCAATCTGTCCATTTATTTGCACAAAACTTGACAGAAGTCATAATTTAACCATCACGTTGATCTCTATAAAACTACTTTCAAGCCAAAAAAGCATGGTAAACAAAAGAGGAAATAACATCTGGATTTGTTTCTTCAAGGTCAATGTCCTCATACTCAAGTCAACCAACTGAAGTATTAAATATTGAATTTTGTTGTCTGTTCTGTTTGTAGACTATGATTAACCCCAGTAAAAATGGTGTGAAATGTTATGCAGCATTTGCCATGTCTAAATGTGTAAATATCACTGCACTATTGGACAAGGCTGACCCTGATAGTCCTTGCCCTCTTGCCTCAGTGTTGTTTATCTTGCATTAAACAGCCTAGGGAAGGCAGGGATGATTTATTGAATATCTAATGCAGGCTGCGGTGCTCACTGTGCAGTTGCTGGAATTGTTCTGGTGTTTTGGGCCAAATGTTAAAAGTTTCCTTGGGTCCCCGACCCCTGGGTTCATGCAGAAAGTACTGCAAGCTCTCTGTTTAATCAAGTGCACAGAATTCTGATGGCTGGGGCAAAGTTGAATCAGTGGTTACATCAGACTTTTTTTTGAAGAAAAGTTTCTTCTCAAAGTGACAAGAAAGGCACCAAATTAGACCCCCTTTAACCAGCACCTGTTTTTGGACCAGAAAAAAGAACTCGGGCAGAAGCTTTGAGCCCTGATGTCTTTTGTCTTTTTGGGCCCATTTCTATCTTGGGGCTTGTTGGCACACGTTGGCTGCATACGTGATGCAGGTCCCTACAGATTGAACAAAAAATGCTTTGGCCCAGCAATCATTTGTAAAGGTTTAAATTAGCTGCAGAAAAATCTAAATGCCTTGAAGGCCAGTCATGTGTGCTTGCTCACTCACAAAGAGGAAGAGAGAGAGAGGGAGGTGGAGAGAGAGAGAAAGAGAGAAAAAGAGAGAGAGAAAGAAAAAAAGAAAGGAATGAAATGATAAATCTTTGGCCCTGCTGGCAAGATGACAGTAACAAACTACTGCTGCCACCTCAACTTTCTTTGCTTTGATAAATAGCTTTGTAATGCATGCCTAGAAACTCATTACAGCCCATGAATGAGTTGAACGGCAACCCCCCCGTGTATTTGCTTAAAGTAATTAAATTCTCCTCAAGTTATTCACTGCCTTGCTTGCTTACTCTTTTGTGATATGCTGCATTTTATTAGACAATATACCCTTATGTACACATGTGGTTACTGTATACAAATATCCATATTTTGTATCCCCCACCCCTTTTTAGAATACCTTTTGTCTAGAGACTTTGTTGAGTAAATGATTATATTATATGTCTTTTATTTAGCTTACTTTCACTTCAGCTGGTATGTATGGTGAACAATCAGTGGTGTGTTTTTCAGAACCACCCTAACATGCTTCTTTAGCATTTTCTACGTTTTAAGTTGTCACATATTGTATATAGCCTAATATTTGCTTGCTAATACATTAGAAATATGCTGCATGGCAGGTTGGAAACTAATGATTATTGCATGTCTCAAGGGAGATTGCAGGTAATTTAAGTCTATCTCCCACCATCATTTTGCTCTCTGAATTGATGACAACCCATCTCATAGTAAGATTTTAGACAATTGTATGCCAAGCCAGTCCTGACTGTTGGCGGCCCTTTATTTTTACTTCGTAGACAAATGGTTGTTTCTGCCCCTGACTGCAGTGGGCTTTTTAATTAAGCTGCCCACTGCCCCCATTAAAAGAGCTGTAATTGATCAGGCTTTTTCAGCTGTTGAGCGCTGATGCTGTGACCAACAATAGCGTTGATACCTAACTCTTCCCTGCCATGAAATGAGTTAATTACAGGTCATTAATGAAAGACAGGCAATACAATACAGCAAGTCTTTAGAAAAGGGGCTTGCTTTCCATGATAATAAGGATGGATAGAAAACATTGGAAATGGGTAAAGGAGAGCACTGCATCCAATCAATCTTAGCGAACATTGTCCAGATACGACATTGCAATCTCTTTACACTGTAATCTCTCCCGATGCTTTCAGATTAAAGGGATTGCCTGACAATGATATTGGTTAAAGCAGCACTAAGGAGTTTTAGTCTAAAAGAGAACTATGTAACACCAATCATGCAAAACCCTGAAAACATCACCTTGTTTACAATGGTTAACAAAACCATTGTAAAAATATACTGTAGTCAGCAATGTTATGATGTGAAATGCTCTTTTAGAGGTCAGTGGTCAGGTAAAATGTCATTCAGTCTGGCACAGAAGTGTGAGAGCACTTACCTACAGACACACAGAGACAGATACAACCTATACAGAAAGAGAGAGAGAACATACACAAACAGAGAGAGAGAGAGAACCTATACACAAAGTCTACTCACAGACAGGGGCACCATAAAGTGGGGTGAAATTAGAAAATTTGAACAATTCCGAGGGCCCTTCACTGACAGCGCCCTCACAGATCATAATTACCCACAACATTATTTTATAGAGCCAAAATGTCTAGCAATGTCCCTGCTCATGGACACACATGCACTAACACACACACACACACACACACACACACACACACACACACACACACACCAGGCTTGTGCAAAATTCCAGAATTGAATTGAAACTGGCTCTTTAATTCCAATTCAATTCTTGAATTTCACTTGCATTTCAATTGAGGTAACAAACAGGAAGCAGAATTGCCATTCATATTGTGCACAACCCTGACACACACACACACACACACACACACACACACACACACAAATGTACAAAAACTATATTCACTTGCAACACCGGGAGGCCTGGTTTGTTTCTCTCCTATGGGATGTGTGGGCTTAAAGATGCCTTACCTTCACAGAACGTCTGTCAGTGACAGAATCACTCTGGATGCAGACAGTGCTAACATCAACCTGGCTAACATTCACACACAGAGAGACAGTCGAGCTAAAATCCTCTGAGTTCAGTTGTGTCTATAATTTTTGAAGGCTTCTCAAGGTTATTTCTGCATTAATCACATGGACTGCATTGCTTTGTTGGACAGGGTTTAATGCATGCTAGCTTTTAACAGGAGATGTGACTCATTGAATATGCTTGTCATGATTGCACTTAGAAGAGTCCTCTTGCCAAGATAATAAATTGATTAAAGTTCACAGAAAAGTTTAATGCCGTTGGCGATAGTAGTTTTTTCAGTGTATGTGAATCCTGCCTAAGAGAATGGACAAGGCTTCACATAGCCTTATGGTTTTATACTACATAATTGGCGATCAGAACATTTCTAATGGCCAAATTGGCCACGAGTCAAGACAGCTTTTTTAAACCAAGGTTTAGAGATCAAGTGATCATTATGAGGGCTCGAGGCAATCGATTAGCTTTTTAACCTTGTGCTTTATTAATTAGGTCAAACATCAGGAAATGGGGAAGGAAATGTACTCCGCGGGCTTGGTGGGAGCAGTTGACATTAACCATGCCAGACAGGCAGTTATGATGCTGTTAATTAAAACACAGAATTATTGACATCACACACAGACAAAGTTATCTGGCCAATTCTGTTGTGCCCACAGGCTGTTATATTTTAGTGATAAGCTTTATGAATTTTTCACCGTTTTTCAAGCAAGATATTTTCTTTTTGTCGGTGTTGTTGTTGTTCAAGGAAGGCATAATATTGTCCCATCCATTGATAATGTATGATGCTTGTTTTCACTCCTTGTTTATGAGAAGATTACATTTATCCAATCACTTTAATCTATTTTAATGATCTATTAAACATTTATTTAAGAATGGGTTGTGCAGTACTGTAGCTCACAAAGTAAATGCAGCTAGAATGTATGCAATGGCCTCAGCAGAGTTGTCCAACTTTGGCGTTTTCCTCTACACTATTTTCTCTTCCTGTTAGCCTTCTTCTGATGTTATCAATATTGTACAACAGAAAAATTAATTAAAGTTTAAATTAGAATCATGTTTGTTTTTTATCAGGAAGTGACAGGCAAGATGAGTCCAACATTTTAGAGATAATATATTTTTCCATAATTGTGTTTACAGGTAAGGTCCCATCACTACTACTAAGCAGAAGAAAATGTGTCTCGTTTAGTTAATTATTGCTTATCTATGCATATTGGACTGTTGCTTTTGTCTGTAGTATCACATCAAATATGGAATTCAATTCAGTAATATTTAAAAAATAAAATGTATCCTAATGTGTTTAAGCTCTACTGGTGTTTTCAATGGGGTGCCCAATAATAACGCCTGACTGACAGCTCCAGAACCACTTTAGGTGCTTTGTTAAAGCAACACTACACTGTTTATGTTAGTGCAGTCAATCCTTGGTGTTGGTGTCCTGAATGTGATGTGCAATGGCAGGGTACTGACAAAGCAACTACTGGAAATAGCTGGTCATTGGTATTCACAAAGGAGTGATGACCGCTGCACAGTGATCAATGTTTGTCTCGGGAACATCTTTGTCGTTAGACAGCATAGTGTTAATGAGGCCAATATAGAGGTCTTGCCCTGAGAAATTAAATTAAAAGTGATTGAGATAAATTACATGGTAAAACTGATCTTTGTATCAAGGATGGGTTTGGGTTCAATAAGGATCAGGCTGGTTTGTGTGCATATGATTGTGTTTTTGTGTATGGAGAGAGAGAGAGAGAGAGAGAAGAGTGAAAGAGAAAGAGAGAGAAAGAGAGAGAGAGAGAAAGAGAGCTTCTGGTGTACATGACTCTCTTTAAGGGCACTGATTAATTGTAATCATGGAGGCAAAAAAGGGAGCGGGAGGAGACACAAAGATGAAGCTGGGAATATGAGATTCATTAAAACCACCTTTTCATAGGCAACATTTATCTCTCTTATTTGTGGGAGTCCTGTGTCACCGGCTGATGTGCAAGAGCCAATGAATTAGACGTGCCTTGTCTACATGTAAAATCTTAATTAAAACTCTCACAGGGAAATGGAAATGGACCAAATCTCTCTCTCTCTCTCTTGCTCTCTCTTTCTCTCTCTCTCTCTCTTTCTCTCTCTCTCTCTCTCTTTCTCTTTCTCTCTCTCTCTCTTGCTCTCTCTCTCTCTCTCTCTCTCTCTCTTGCTCTCTCTTTCTCTCTCTTGCTCTCTCTTTCTCTCTCTTGCTCTCTCTCGCTCTGTATATGTGTCACAACAGTTTGTCTGGGGTTAGGAGGAGATTTCCACTTAGGCCTTTTGCTGGTAATAAGGAAATAGAAATAATTTGCATGAAATTACAAGATGAATATTGTGGTGTAGCTAAAGTGAAGCGTTTGTAGAGCCTAATGGAACACTATACAGTAGAGGAGATTATGTGTGTGTGTGTGTGTGTGTGTGTGTGTAAGACAGAAAGAGAAAGTGTGAAAGGCTGTTTGTATGTATGTGTGCGTATGCATAGGTGTATGTGTGTGTACGTGTGTGTGTGTGCATGTGTGTATGCATAGTGTATGAGTGTATGCATGCCTGTGTGTGTGTGTTGCAGGGACAGTGGGGTGGCACAGAGAGGGAGGGCCTTGACCGCACAATCACTTATCTCCCACAGAGCTGACCGCTCGTTTGTCACCCAGACGTGCCGGTGCTCCTGGGCAGGTCTCCGCCGCGCACCGCACTCCCTTTAATGAAGCGCTTCAGTATGCATGCGGACTGTAGGTGACCCATCCTTGCTCACCAGCAGGAAAAGTCACTAAACTACCATTAGAGATGAAACTGCTCCAAATCCACCTGCAAACTTCAACAACACACTTTTAGCCAATTCAGCTGACAAAGAATGTCTTACGAAACATTGACAAAGCAGTTGTATGTATGTAATAATAATAGCACAATGGACCACTTGCTTTATGAATATAACAATTGTACAATTATCTTATAATTACTATTTTTTAAATCATTTAATAACACATATTGTATTGTATGTCGTCCAGTCTCATGGAGGGCCAAGGTTTTCAGTCAGATCTATAGATCTCACCTTCCTTATTTTCCACCTCCCAATCCAAGCGTAAGAGTATTTCAATTATTCATGGGGGTTTCTTGTGGCATGAGAGTTTACAATTTATCATGTCATTATTCAGGGCAGAAGTGTGTGTCCATGTGTGGTGAATACGAGGATAATAAGAGAGGGGAAAGGATTACTGCGTTAAAATTTCATGAACCAGAAACCACAACAGCTAATGACATGTTCAGTATCAGGAGAGAGGGAAGAGAGGGTGAAAAATAGAAGCTATGTGGTCCACAGTGCGGACGAGCTTGTTATGATCCCACAGTTTCATTTTTTATCTTCCTATGCTCATACCGTACAGCTCAGTCCTTCTCCCTCGCTACCAAAGTAGAGCTTTTTTTCCCCCCACAGAAAACTTCTGTAAAGACTTTGGAAAATGCCCAGCTAGCCATTTTTCACCTGTGCAGACCCTACAGTACGTGAGTGCCCATTACAGACACCCTCTCTGGCCTTCCTGGGAGATTTAGCCAGGCATAGCAGATGGACTGAATAGGACAATTGTGACTGGCCCATGGTCTTGCAGCCATAATTATAAGCATGAAAGGCTCGGTCCATGGCACCTTTAAAAAACGTCCAGCACAAAGGTAATGGGATGGGTTGGGCATTTATGTGGGGCTTAAGGCTAAGATTGACACAGGGGACTGCACTAGGAGAGGATGTCTACCCTGGCCTGTCATACAAAGCAGAGAGCTAGTGTGTGTGTGTGTGTGTGTGTGTGTGTGTGTGTATGTGTGTGTGTATATGTGTGTGTGTGCGTGTGTGTGTGTGTGAGTGAGAAAGAGAGAGCTTTCATGGCCTCAACTGTGGCCCTAATTCCTGGATAGGAGCTAATTCACTTGGGAGACATGGCTTTTGAAGGCGTGGTGGAAATGAACAGATAATGTTTTTCTTTGTGATGCTAATGTCTACTTTTGAATGATGAAAAGAGGACTGGATGTTCCATAGCCTAATTAATTCTTAACTGCATTTGAATGAGCACTCTAACTCTGGCCTTGTGTGTAGGACTGAAGTCAAGAAAACACTGAGGGTTGTGGGTTCTCTTTTCCACAGTGTGACCTCTTGACTGACATGTTCAGTGATTTCACATTTTTATCGTTTGTCAGTTTTCCATAATATCCTTTATTTATTACATGCAGACACAGAGCAGTCTATGGCCCTTACTTTGTGCATGTTTATATTTTGTGCCTCATTCTGATAAAGATATTACAGATTGTAACGATCCTGTGTTCCCTGTCCCTCCTTTGTTTACCTCCTGTGCCATGTGCTCCTGTGTTTACTTCCTGTCCCTGTGTTTTAGTTCCTGTCAGCCATGTGCTCCTTTGTTTGTCTTGCCATGTCTCAGTTCCCTGTGTCTCCGCCCCTCACCTGTTCCTCATTACTAGTCTGCTAGTTTAATTATGATTTCCAGCATTTTTGGATTTTTTAACTTTTATATTTTTATTAGTGCTGCCTCAGATATTGATTATTTAGGATTACTTTCTTTCCTGTGACTACACCAGGGACAATAATAAAACTACATGCATATAATAACAAAATGGCTACTACACGTACACAATCTCTCGTCTGTCTCAGGGTACTACACGTACACAATCTCTCGTCTGTCTCAGGGTAGCTCGTTGGTCTCTATCATGTAACTTATATCATTATAATATGGTGGCAGCTTGTTCTTCCGTTCTCCATCATAGTGAGCTCTTACTACTGCCTTCATAACAAGGTCAGCCAGACAACCTTCTTCAGCAACCAGAGACTGACCAAACTGGTGACCACCATTGTGGTGACTTTTGTGATTCTTTGGCTACTTACTGTACCCATGTGATCAATGTTGTGAAGATACTAGCAGTTGCCCTCTAGTGAACCAATCATTCTGTTTCAGCAAAACTCATTAACTTTTTGGAATGTAAGCTCAAATGCTATTAACAGCTTCACTTGTCTCAATTGTTGTATAGGTGTGCAGGTTCAGATGACTTTTTCAACATCCTGAAAAGTCAGAGAAAGAAGGGAAGAGGACGCAGACCACTGGACTGTGACCATCTTCACACTTCAGATCCACTATGAAATCCATAGAGATGCTCCTCACATAACTCTGAAATAAGTATAATTATATATACTCTATACTCTCCTTATATATAATATTATATATAGTCTATATATATATAATAATTATATACTCTTTTGATCCTGTGAGGGAATTTTGGTCTCTGCATTTATCCCAATCCATGAATTAGTGAAACACACAAAGCACACAGTGAGGTGAAGCACACACTAATCCCGACGCAGTGAGCTGCCTGCTACAGTGGCGCTTTGGGAGCAGTTAGGGGTTAGGTGCCTTGCTCAAGGGCACTTCAGCTGTTCCTACTGGTCAGGGTTCGAACTGGCAACCCTCCAGTTACAAGTCCAAAGTGCTAACCAGTAGGCCACAGCTGCCCCTTATGCAAAGCAGAAGTCTTTCTTCTATAACATCATCAGTAGAAGTAGGAATAACACTTATGTGGTATTTTCATTTGTCGAGAAGTCACAATTAGAACTGAAACTTCTCTCAACAAATATATGCAATGAGTTTGCATCTTTCTGAAATGTATGAAATCAGACTGAACATATCTTCTAAATTACTAACTCAACATCTGGAACTTCGAGCTACAAAGAGATGGAGACTTAACATTTAGGGAATTACACTCATTTTCCACCTCCCCTCGAGTTAAACAATTGATTTTGACCTTTGTCCAATTCATCCAGCCATTCACTGAGTCTGGCGATACCACTTTTAGCTCTAGCCTAGCGTAGACCATTGAATCGACCATTAGCATCTCACCTACAGTACTAGCATCACACTTAAAAGTGACTAAGATTTCCGGTAATTTTCCCATTTAAAACTAGTCTCTTCTCAAGTTAAAAAGTGTAATAAGACGGAATTGGAAAATGAAACGTGGCGATTTTCTAGGCTGATTTGACATGGAACTATTCTCTTATTCCGGCGTAATAATCTGCTGCAGCTCAAACTTGTTGCTGGAAGGCCTACGGGGACTATTTTCAGGTGCATGCGTGATATCATTGTGCTGCTGCGTCCATGGTACGTTTGCAACGTTCCTTGATTATTACGCCGGAATGGTAACACTTTATTTTAATGTGTCGCTGTTACAGTGTACCTACCTAATTAGGTACAGTGGTACAACCTGTGTAACAACATGTACTATCATTGTACTTGCATTATGTAACCTACATATAGTTGGTACATTGTAATACTGAGTGCTTTTACAAAACTTTGCCAATTTGCCTAAATTTTCATCAGAGGCAAAGAGCTGACCTGAGACCTGCTGGATGGGGTAAATCTGGTCATGATAGATTTGATATACAAAGCATTCTTAGCTCCAGTCAAGGCCTCATTGTCTTCAGTGTACATGTAACAGCTGTGCTGCTACAACCTTGTTACTCTTTGATACAGTGGAACTCTACTCTCCTCTACATACTTACAGCACACTGCCCCCACCTACCCACACACACACACTACACACACACACAGTCACTGCTCCACTCCCCTTCCGCCCACACACACATCTTCACTGTCATCACTCACATACATCATACATACAGTACTCTGCTTGCAATAGTAAGTCCCTTCACCATACTTGCAGTACACTGCCCCTCCCCTCTCCCCTACCTACACAGCACATTATTTCATCAGGAAGCTTCTCCAACACACATCCCCAACATACTTACAGCACACTGCCCCCAATACACAGCACATTGTCTCATGAGGAAGCTTCTCACACAACACACATATTGCACACTGCCCTCTCCCCACATACACAGCACACTATCCCATCTCCTTGCCCCTGTTGCTCTTGGGTGCTCCTTGTAGGTGCCCCCCATCCCAATCCTCCCCACCTTTCTTATGCAGCCCTTGCCACTCTTCTACTGCACTTTTTATCCCCCATAAATGCACAAATAGGCTGACACCAGACATAATTTCACTGCATTTCTTACTTCCAGTAACTATATGCATGTGACAATAAACTTCCTTGTATCCTTGTATCCTTGTAAGTGAGTGCAGGGCTGCCAACTTTTCAAAAAACCTTGGAGTGAGATTTGGTGGGGCCAACCAAAATTTTGCTGCGGACATTTTTGTTTGGCTCGTTCAGCATTATACCGTACAGTAAAAAAAAAGTACATTGGTTCTCAGGTGTAGGGACCAGGGTTATTTAGATACTTCTATATAACAAAATAAAGCCAGCCTACGAAATTAATAAAAAGTAAATCATGCATAATTTAAAAATAACTCAATATATAGGCTACTTGGCTACGCAATAATGTTTCCATTACAGCACTGCGGACGTTCAATGAACGCATGAAAGCGGATAAAGTAAATTAAATATCAAACTAAAGCGAAAATGTCATGCTTTTGAAGGCCTACCATTGTGCAGTCTAGCTGTGGTTAGTGACGTGATGCTGTTAATGGGGAGTTTTACATAAACCTATTTATTTGGCGTACAAACAGCACTGGTATTTCGCACGGCAGTAGTGGGGGGTCCAAACTAACAATTTTAAAAAGTGGGTGGGTGTTTTGTAAGAATTTAAGAAATGTTTGTATATTTTAACTTTTAAATGCATCAATCTGGTGCACTTTTAAAAATAAATTCAGAGGTCAGACTTGCTTATTTTTATGGAAATATTTGTGCTGTAGCCTAAGATATTTTGCACTTCAGAATTATAACCATGCATACACAGGTGGAATAGTTATGGTGATATTGCAATAAGTTCACAACCACAAAAACATATGGTACATTTCACAGTTCAGAAATGTTCAGCACTCCATGAAATTATGCATAAGTTGTCACCTGTGTTTTTCAGCTAGTTCATTTAAGATAATATATTGGTCATTGTAATGGCCATAGCCTATAGCCTACAGGCTATTCCTTTTTCAGGATGTACCCATATCTGCATGATGTGAATGTTTGCATATGGCTTATGTCAGGCTTTATATCAATATTTGTGTCTCCTTATTTGATTTTCTTTATATTTTTGCATTAATGTCACTAGAAAGCATGCCAATATAAATATATTCATTTATCTGTGTAAGTGGGATTGGCTGGAATCTGACAATATAAGAACCATGATAGTGGGATAATCTACTGAGCAATTTACAAAAATGTATGTAGACCTACTGACAAATAGTTTACATTAGAATACATTATAATTTCGCCCCAATGAAATGTGTTGCAATTTCAAAAACAGAGGCATGCTTTATATCCTCGTATTCGGTACGGTTTGCTGTTTATTGTGATATTAGGTTTGCCACATGTTGTGTGAAGGGTTAGTGAGATATTAAACCGAGAGTAATGGGTGTGCACTGTGTGCAAAATGCAAATATGATTAGCCTAAATTGCACGTCGGTTCAATGATAATTTTTCATGAACCATTTATCACAGCAACTTGGCGCTAATATCATTGGAAAGCTTAGATTCCGCTCGTTCACATGATGTGTGATATCATGTATAGGTTTAGTTTAGATGAACCTCATCTGCCAGGTATTTGACCTCCTCCTACGTTGACACTTCAGCGTGAAAAATACTCAAAGCATAGGCCTACCTGAAGCCGGGGAATGCGCCTGGGATGGCTTTTGAAGTAGCATCGCAAATGAGAGAAAATCCAAACAATTCTGAATTTGGTAGATGTGATTTCCTGTATTCTGGTGCATTTTTGGGATGGTCAGCTGGAGAGGGGCAGTACCTAAATTTGTTCAGATTCATAGCCTTTTGCTTTTTGACTTATAGAGGTAGTGACTTCACACAACTACTTGGGGTTCAGGGTCCCTTGACCTCTTGGGCTTGGTAGGCTCATTCAGTAATCCATCCTTGCTCACATGCCAAAAGTGTTTTGGGGCTCCGCTCTAGACTTCTGGCCCCATGTGCTTGGTAAACCAATGTATTAATATAGTTGTTATTTACAACCCTGTCACCTTTTAATCTTAGAGGGTACTAAAATCACAGATTTATTTGAAACTTTCATATTCCAAGTGAAGCACTAAGGGTGGTTTACTGAAGTTGAATTGACAAATAACAAAATGCAACATCGTTTGTATTTGTTGTAAACAAGTACATCAGTTTAATGACTTGTTTTTCAACAGATTTGCAGAACAAATCCGCAAATGTGCATTAAATGAGCAATCTTCAACTACAAAATAAAACCAAAATAGACAAACATTAATAATCAAAAATAAAATGTCCCAAAAAATAGATATTTATTCCTACTTCGTTCCTGGCTTTCAGGCATCTGCAACTCGCAGTGGACTGCAGTGGACGAACCTGCAATGATTAAATAAATACATAAATAAATAAAATAAAAAACTATGTTAAATGTGTAATGTCATATTAACAGGCTATGTGACCATTTGCCATCAAGAAAACCTCACCTTCTGTGTCATCAGCCATGGAGGCAGACACTTGTCGATAAGGTAGAGTTAGGTAGAGGTAGAGATGTGCTCCAAAGTATTTCAACAGTGTCCCTGAAAAAAATTAAAATATTGCATAAGTGCATATTTGATCGAGCAGAATGAGTTTATTTTGCTATCATTACTTACACTCATCAACAAAGCAATTCCACATCTAACAATTCATATTCTATTGGCAAATGAGGCATAATTGCAGTATGGTGAACGCTTAACATGGTGATCTACTGCAGCCTAAATATTAGGATAGCACCGCTACATCACTCGCCACTATCTTAATCAAATTTAAGTCTATTTTCATCACAGAAGTCTCCCTACCCAAAATGGTATATTTTCTTATAAACACTACCATCTCTCACCAAAGATCTTAGAGCAGAGCGCACGTACTGTTCCATCTTTGCCTATGAAGCTGGAATGTTACCGATGCCCAGAGTCGCGCTAGTAAGTGGGTTGGGGTTGGGACTGGGAGCCTGGGCTTAGCCTGCTGTTGCTATCAGACGTACCACTATGTCACATATATCAACACTTTCAGGTGCAAAATCAGAAACAAAATTACCTCTGTGGTAAATTTGCCTTCAGCTACGTTTTCATGTAGCTAGTGCTAATGTCCACTTCAGTCAGCTAGCTAGCTAACTTTAATTTACAACATAAGCCCACCTAGGGTACATGCTTGATTGAACATCCAAAACAATCCCAATATCCTTGACATCTGAAATACACCTAGATAAATATATATTAATGGGAGATATTTCTCTGTTGATGGCGGGGATTTAGCTCTGGTGATGGCTTATATTAGATCATGACAGTTAGCTAGCTACCTCAAGCACAAAACATACTGTAAATAATCATGCAAACATACCTGTATCTTGCTCGTTTTTCTCCTCCTCTGTCATTTTCTTCTTTCTGTTTTCGGCACCAGAGGGATACGTCCTTTTTTGTGACTTGTCTTAACATTACCGTCTCTTCCGATTTTTTAACTTGATGCAGTGTCTGCACGAATTGTCTATGCACCCAAGGTGTCTCCTTTATGCGCATGACTCAAAGGCTGGCAGACACAGTAGCAGTAGGCATTTATGTAAAAAAAAGAAGAAACTCGATTGACCGCTAGTTGGCTTATGCCTCGGGCCGGCCCTGGGTTAAACCATAGTTGCTACTCAATGTTTTTCTAAGATTGGCTATCACTATGTTACAAAGGCAGTGAAATAGACAAATGTATGGCCAGTTGGCCAGTACCGCTTGTTAACCCATTCGTATATGCAGCCTACACTGGGCATTTGTTTTAATTCGGCAGTATTATATCATAGCGAACACAGTCTCGTCCCAGAGAAATGGTACAGCCCAATGGGGGTGAAGGTTTGAAAATCGTATTTCATTACATTATATCCTGAATTGTTGGTATGTGATGGTAATACTGCATTTAATTACATGCAATATTGGATAACATTATTATTTTTTTTCCCCACTACCCCCCAAACTGTTATTTTCATCCCTTTTGGGAGGGTCCAAGTCTCACCTAGGGGGGTCGGACCCCCCCAATACCCCCTGTAATTCGAACCATGTACAGAACTAATTAACCCTTAAAGGAGTACCGTCACACCGGTGGGACAGGTTGGGAAATTAACATTCTAAAGAATATCTGGGTTCATTGAATTCAACATAGAATTTTAGAACCTTCAATTGTTGCGGAACTTAGAATGTTCAAAAACCTACACCTTTAAGGGTTAACTTGGTGGAGAAAACTCTTTCTGCATCAGGGATGTCTTTGCATCCGTCTCCTACATCACTTCTGCAGACCTGGCATAAATCCTCATGTCAAATCCATTAAGTGGTTTTAATACTGTCCTGTAGTGAGAATGAACGCCAGCTATTAGGTACTCAAGGTTTTGGGGTCAAAGGTCATGGTCATATGGGGTCCATGTCCCAAGTGTTCTCCCTCAGTATCTTATCTGTATCGTTTTCACATTTTAGTATTGACTTGACACCTGACAATTCAAGCTCCTGAAGTTAGTTACTTTTTTTTTTTTTTTTTTACTTTCAATGTTCTAAGGGGATGATGAAACAGAAAAGACAGATACTGTATAATGCTTTTAACTTGTCTATAGGGTGACATTATTTTGGCGGCGCAAAAAAATTGGGTTTACAACCCATGTTGACCATTTTGGCTCCCTCAGTTGACTTTTCTATTCATTTTTTCCAACTTCAGACATGTCCAGAGGGAATCATAAAAGAGAAAAGTTGTATCTAACACTTACGTTGGTCACAATGTGGCAAACTACTGCAAGAAAAAGAAAAAATGGGTTTACATTTTACGCTGTCCTTCCAAAAGGGTAATGAAATTAGTATTTGTATGGATAAATCGCTACTTAGGTCAACTTTAGAGCTGAACATAGGGAATTGCCCAAGGGATATCATTGGGCACCCACCCTATTCTTATGGAGTAACCCCTAGGCAACAAGAAACAACAAAGAAAAAAAAAACTTTAACCAACAAAACAAGGTTTACCATAATTCTGGCATTTGGCTCCCGGACTATGATAAGCATAGCTTATTGTAATGGTTAGTATATTTAAGTGATGAAATGTTGGCTTATTAGAGAAAAAATGATAGATTTTCTTAAGTATTTGAAATACTCTAAATACAATCCCTCAAAGTATTTTGTTACAAAGTACATTAGATTTGTTCCAATCCTGCAAAATACTAATTACAAAATACGCTAAAGTAATTAAATACGTATTTAAAATACATATAATTAAAATACTGCCCATGTCTGTCTCTGGGTAACTGTCCTGATTTGCTTATGGGTTTGGACCGAAACGCAAGGCACAGAAGGTAAACTTGGGATCAACAGAGCTTTACTTCAACAACCAAGGCAATATACAAACAGACAGCATGACCTAACGCAAACAAAGGCCAACAAAAACTTTAAATACACAGGGTAACAAGACACAGGTGAAGACACTGAAACAATAATTAGGGAGTTGAACTCAAATCAGTGAGTGCAATGTAGGTAGGTATTGCCCAGGCTAAACATAACAATATTTAATACATTTTCCCGGTGGTGACAACCCCATCTAACCTTTGTGCTTAAGTGAAAAAATGTCTGACCTGTCACGATTTATAGTCCGGAAAATATGGTCCGTTTTTTGTCAGGGAAAGTGAGGGAAAAAGTTTTACATTTGACTTAGAGTGGGAACCCTGATTGTTCATATTCTGAACCCTAAAGTCTGTTCCCTAAATACAAAGATAAAGAACAAATTGGTCCAGAGGTAATAAATAACAATTAAATTGCATAAAATAGAAAATTATAAATAATAAAATATGCAGATAAAGTTGTAGACTACACGATGGGATGCATTGCTTAATCTGACTCACTGTCCTGACGGTTAAATCTCATTGAAGAGTGCTTATCAAGACAAGGCCTGTACGCCTTTGATGAGAATTGATTGGGTGACAGAGCACTAAACAGCATGAGTGGGCTGGCATGTCTCTGATGAGTGAGAGGGCCTCGGTCTCCCCCACCCCTTGAGTTTCCAAGCAACAAAAAGAAGAAGTATATTGTGCGTTGGTGAGAGACAGAGAGTGTCTTTTATAGTGTCTCTGAGACATACACTTCAACCTCCTTTTTGTGCTCTGCGCCGAGCGGCAGGAACATCTTCCATGCCTGTACTCCCACAGGCATGTGAGACGCCTGCACTCTCAGCTACATTTTCAGTTCGGCATTCAGAGGGGCACTTTAGGCTTATTGTCACATGGCACCTAGTGCTATTCCTTATTGTAAGTAATCCCCGTGATACCCAGCAGAGACTGTGCAAAAGCAGAGACAGACTGTTTCCCTCACCCTTGTATCTCTTGCTCTCTCTCTCTCTCTCTCTCTCTCTCTCTCTCTTCGCTCTTTTTTGTCTCTGTCTCTCTCTGTACACATAGAATCAGAATCTGAAAACAACATGAAACCAGAAGAAGATAAGTTGTTCACTTTGAAGGTGAGTGTGATTTTGAATTGTTCAATTGTTTGAATTGCTCTTATTTAGTATAATAAAAACACTCTCTTAAAATTCAACCAGCAGTCTCAGTCATAAATTACATTTTGTCAGGAGTTATGTTTCAAAGCAGTTTGTAAGAGGTCTGTTTATCCCTTGACCTATAACAAACAGCACAGCTGGGAAGCTGGGACCTTCATTTTGAAAAATCAGAGAATTCTTAGCAGGCCAAGACAAAGTCCTTTTAGATCACAACACATGATTGGCACAATGTCTTCACAACACACCACATTATTGGCTCAATGTATTCACAACACAGCACATGATTGGTTCAATGTATTCACATGTCTACGTTTTGCCGCGGAAGGGGTGTGATATGCGTAGACAACTGCCATATTGGCGTTACAAACTAAGCCCATGCATTTCTATGGAGGATTTTTTGAGTGCTGTGTCTCCTCATTAGAAAGTCTCTGGCCAAGACAGTTGGCCACCATTATTGTCTTGTTTCACTAGCAGACAGGCTGCTTCCCCAGTAGCACACAAAACTAATACACAGACTAAACACAGGCGTACACTTCTATCAATCACTGAAAACGAATTATTCAACTCTGACACACAGCAGCACAGACTGCCCTTTGTTCCCACACATGACCACACAATAATGGCATCATTTGCCGTATAGCAGGCAAGAATAAACAATGTGTGCCCACCCAAAGTGCTGATGTGGCCAGGATGAGTCTGCAGGATGAGTCAACTCAGAGGGTAATAGTGCAAGACTGATGTTGCTGGTGTGTCAGAGAGGTGACTGTGATTTTTTCAAGAGTTGTTCCTGGACCAACATTCTAAAGACGGTCCTGGACCAACAACTCTTTAACCAATCACAGCCTGGTGATGTCATCAATGTGAGCCTTCTGATTCTCCCATTGCCATTTTGAAATTTCCCTCCAGAAACAACCAGTGGGTTACCATAACTTGTATCTCAATACAGGTAGGTCCTTGCATATTTGTGTGTAAAATAGTTGTAAAATAAAATGTGTGGAATCTGAATATATGCACCTTAGATTTTTTTTTATTTTCGTTTTAGCCGACTTGGTTCCATGTTTGTCTAATGTTAGCTGCCAGGCTAGGGACCATACATTTACTGGAATACATTAGCTTCCTAATAGGTAATTCAGTGGCTATGCATCTTTTAAATAACTTATTTCGAAGGTATACAGTAGTTAAAGTAGCTTTGAAGCTCATTTAGCAATCTTGTTGCCGCTGTTATTATGTTAGAGGCTAGTCTAGGGAACATACTGTAGCGATCTCACCCTCAGACAAGAATCACCTTTGGCCAGGACGGCCATTTATTGTACGTATGAGTCTTCCATATTCAGGAAGACTCATACGTACACAGACATACTAGGATAGGGCAACACAGGGGTAGTCTCAGCCGCACATGCAACACACAATAAGGGTTTACCACACACATCAACACGGGGATAAGCACATGAGGTACAACCAAAGAGACTAACACGCTAACAAATACACAACATGGTACACACAACTACAACTATTATAATCGACATTACACCTTATAGCACTCGCTCTGCATTCATTTGCACTCATTCAACGTTAGACATGTACATCCACCGACGCTACAATACATTTATGCTACCAAATTAGCTTGCTAATAGGTAGGTGCAGCATGCAACTGAAGTGCCAAGGCGGTGTTATGTTAGTTCACTGGCTAAGGAGCACACTTTTGGACTACTAATTTAACTTGGTAATAGGCTAAAGCAGTAGCTTTTGTTTGTACATGGTCCTGGAGCGACGTTGACATGTTAGTCTTGGAATGTTGTTCCAAGACCGACTTTAGAATGTTGGTACAGGACCGTCTTTACAATGTTGGTCCAGGACCCACATTGTCATGTTTGTCCAGGACCGTCATTACAATGTTGGTCCAGGACCGTCTTTACAATGTTGGTCCAGGACCCACATTGTCATGTTCGGCCCAGGACCGTCATTACAATGTTGGTCCAGGACCGTCAGGACAATGTTGGTCTAGGACCCACATTGTCATGTTCCAGGACCGTCATTACAATGTTGGTCCATGTCATGTTTGTCCAGGATCATCACAATACAATGTCTTTACAATGTTGGTCCAGGACCCACATTGCCATGTTTGTCCAGGACTGTCTTTACAATGTTGGTCCAGGACCCCCTGAGACTATCATTTTGGTCCAGGACCCACATTGTCATGTTCGTCCAGCACCGTCATTACAATGTTGGTCCAGGATCCACATTGTCATGTTTGTCCAGGACCATCATTACAATGTTGGTCCAGGACCCACATTGCCATGTTTGTCCAGGACTGTCTTTACAATGTTGGTCCAGGACCCACATTGTCATGTTTGTCCGAGACTATCTTTAGAATTTTGGTCCAGCACCGTTTTTACAATGTTAATCCTGGACCAACATCACCATGTTGATCCTGGACCAACATTGTAAAGACGGTCCTGGACCAACATGGTGATGTCACTCCTGGAAAATGTAGAGGGCAATGCCACGGAAAATTTACTTTTTGTCACATCCATAACGCCAGTGAAATGCCTTGGCATTTGTATGATGTGAATGATAAAATTTTTTGTGCATTTTTTCTCATGTACATTCTTCAGCCAAAAATAGCATTTTATGTAATCATTCATATCATACCATACCATACCATCACATTTTATTGGCGTTATGGATGTTACAAAAAACTTAATTTTCCATGGAATTGCTCTACAACAAATAAAAGTGACTGCTTTAGCCTATTACCAAGAAGGGACCCAATAGTTGAATTAGCTTTGAAGCTCATTTAGCAATCTTGTTGCCATGGTAATTCGTGCTAATGTTATCTGCTAGGCTAGGTAAAATACAAAAAATAGCTTGCTAATAGGAAATACAAATCTGTCAGTTGTCGTCAGACTGTTTTCCTTTTTTGCTACATTTCAGAGAAACTTGCCATGTTTAAACCTTTATACAATAAGCTGCAAAATATTTTTGTCTGCTTTGTTTATTCCAGGCCCATTATAGGGAAGTTTGTCCCTGTACATCACAGGGAAGTTGGTTATGGTCCATCATAAGGAAGTTGGTCCAGGTCCATCACAGTGAAGCTGGTCCAGGTCAATCACAGAGAAGTTGCTTCATGTCCATCACAGGGAAGTTGGTTCACAATGACAGCAAAGAGTTGTCATCAGTATGTGCTTTGTCCATCAGACAACGCAGCTTTCTGCGGCAAGACACGCATGCTGCTTGACTTGGTTCCACTTCCTATATACCACATAACGATAATACCGGAAATTTAAATGAAGGATCAATATTCGGTTTTCTTTTATTTAATTTTAAAATATCTGGTCCTCGGTCAGGTATATTTTATAATATTTTATAACATATCGTTAATGGTACTTCCAAAAGGTTTTATTAGATAGATTGGTGCTGGGTAATAAGTCTTAGTGAATGTCTGATAACAACTCTTTGCCGTCATTGTGAAGCGTGTAGCCCACCTCAAACATGGGACTGCCATGTGGCTCACACTGTCCACTCACTTCCTCCTTTTGATGGACATTGCTAGGCAAGCTTCAAAGTGCCTCATAAACAAACCACAGTATATCGGTTTCTACTGTAAATCTGCAGTCAGCAAGTCCCCAAATAATGTATGCAAGATCAGCCACTGTTTCCAAATAGGAAATGTGACTCAACTGTACAACAGTTCAAAGATTACCCAAAAAGAAAAAGTTATATAAAAAAAAGTTATAAGCTATATTGGGTAAAGTTATACTGATGTCACTGACTCTATAGCGATGTTAACTGTTCTTTTGTGACACATTATGTTACAATGTTACAATAAATTGTGAATGCTATTCTATGTTGCCACTGTCATTCCACAATCTACCCAAACTCTTTTGCAACCAATAAACATGATTCTCTGAGATTGTAAAATAATTATATATGGCTTGGTGACACCTATACAGGTAAATTCAGAGATTCTTAGAAAAGTGTATGGCTCCATTCTCTAACAACTTGTAAAGAGACTTTGTGCACAATCCCAGATACAGGACAAAAACAAGCAAAAGTGTTTTCTTTTCTTGATTTATTTTCTCATAGTTTGGCAAGATGTTATGACCTTGATTGTTCTTCCTCAGATTCACTGCAAACACAGGCATTGCACATGGTCTAAATCACCTGGTCTAAATCACCTGGCCTACAGTATAGGTGGGAGCCCAGTGGGAGCTCAGTGACTCATTAACCCTTACAGGTATGGCAGGTAAGCTTGTGGCGTGACTACACTGTAATGCCAAACAAATGCATAAGAACATTATAAGAAACATTAGTAGAACCAAAACAGATCTCTAGTGTATACAAATGTAGATTTGAAAAAAATACAGTTCAGTCATTCATTACACTTTCTGTTCACAGTCTATATTACAAGTTCATATTACAGAAAAGGTCTGATTATAAAATCTTCATTAAGCCCTCTTGGGGCCAAAGTTCCCTGGTGGTAGATCTAAACAGCCTCTTTTTAAAAGCTGACTGTCTATGTCCCCTCCTCTTCGATGGTTTTTGACTTGTTCTATCCCTATGAACCTCAGAGTTGAGAGTGGGTGTCCAAATTTGTTTAAATGAACAGCCAGGGGACTCTTATCATGATTGTTTCTGATGTTGCTTCTGTGTTCACATTCTTGTCTTCAGAGCCCTGCGTGTTTTTCCTACATATTGTATGCTTTCCCACAGGGACATTTGATCAAATATACCTAATTAGTAGTGATGCATGAGATTTTTCCTTTAACCCATAGTTCTTTTCCTGTTAATACGGTGATTGAAGGAGTGACATTTGTGTGTGAAATTGTCTTGTGCACAGTGCCCACATGGATAATTTCCATCTGGAAATATTGCGGTGTTGGTGCAGGTGGGCAGTCTGTTTTCATAGTCTCTGATGTTGTCTGGCCTCTTGCAGATAATTAAAAAAAGAATATAAAATATAATAGAAAATAAAATATATACAAAAAATATTTATTGACAAAATATATCTATCTATAAAGCAAGAAGCGTCTGTGTGTCTGTATGTCTGTGGCACGCATATCTTGCTGACCGTTTGTCAGACTGACCTGACCAGTTTCAGGGGAGCTCCACCCTATGGATCGTATACTGACAGGTCTCACTTTGATGATAGTCAGTCACAATTTAAAAAACGGATTACTCGTTAAGATGTAAGATGATTATCATGTCTGACCTCAACAATAAAGTCTCCCTGTATGCAGTTTGCTTGCATAAAATGATTATGCGAATTTTGTAACAACACGCCAACAAACACGGGTTTGTAGTGACCACTCAAAATAAAAGTATGTGCAATAAACTGACGCTTCGAATAGCCCAGGCTACTTTGGACTTGAGACTTTGACTAAACAAACGACAATTCCGACTGCAAGGTCCCAAATTGAAACGAGCGATAGGCTAATTCCACATAGCTAGACAACAAGTGGCAGACTGAGCGACGTCACTTATGCTAAAGACTGTTTTTGAGTCACATCGTTGCAAATTTAAACAATGATGCATCATTCCACAAAATGGTTTGTCTTCAGTATTAGGAAGTTATTTAGTAAGCTTAATACACATTTAGCCTTAACTCAAAACAGTTGTTAGGCTTATGTCATTCTGATCTGTAGAAATGTCACATGCAGCCATGCCTAAATTTATTACACATGTATTAGAGGCCACATTAATTATAGGCTAATATATTGTAATATTCTGTAGGCCTGTTCATTATTGAATGCTTATAAAGCTGGAATGATGTTTTCCAAATCATCCTATTTTTAAAGCAGGCATACCTGTGGGCATGTAATTGGGCTACGGGTTTTCTTCAGGAATGGCATGTTTGAACGGGCACTGCACTATATAAAGCAAGAAGCGTCTGTGTGTCTGTGTGTCCGGATGTCTGTGGCACGCATCTCGCTGACCTTTTGTCAGACTGATTTCAAACTTGGCAGGTGTCTTGCTATGGGCATGAGTGCAGTGCCAAATTTGACGTTGTTTGAATAAGAAATGCAAAGATATCATTAAATATATCGGTAAAAGAAGCACATTGGCTTTCGCCGCTAGCCACTCCCCCTCCCACACACCACTGTACTGTAAGCTACCAGTGAGGATAGAAGCAGGGCTTTGGCAGAACTGGATCAGTGTAGGTTACACGGGTAAAAACTTAACATGTCTGACCTCAACAATAAACTCTGCGGATTTTGCACCAGCACACCAACACACACAGGTATGCAGTGGCTCTTCAAAGTGATGTAAAAAATGATGTGCAATAAACGGACACTTCGAATAGCCCAGGCTACTTTCTACTGTCTTTAGACTTTGAATAAGCAAACGACAATTCCAACTGAATTGAAACGAGCGATAATGGTCCCGAATTAAAGAATGTCTCAGAATGCCACACATGCAAAGCATAACCAGCGACAAGCAACGAGTGGCAGACAGAGTGTGATGTCACTTATAGGCCAATTAGAGACTGTTTTTGAGTCACACGTTTGTAAATTTCCTATGATGCATCATTCCACAAAATGGTTTGTTTTCTCTATCATCAAGTTATTCAATAGGCATATAGCCCTGACTCAAAACAGCTGTTAGGATTATGTCATTTTGATTTGTAAAAAATGACACATGCAGCCATGCTTAAATTCTGCTCACTTCACATTTATTATATTATCTGTAGGCCTATTCATTATTAAATGCTTACCTGGAATTATGTTTTTCCCTATCTTATTTTTAAAGCAGGTCTACCTGCAGGCATGTAATTGGGCTACAGGAATAGCATGTTTGAACGGGCACTGCACTAGTATTGACAAATATGACAAAAATATATATTTTTGACACTTAAAATATAATTCAGTATATTTTTCCAAATAAGTACTCATACCGACCCACACTCCGTCAGTCTCCAACATTCTAAAGTCGGTCCTGGAACAACATTCTAATGGCAGTCCAAGACCAACATGGCAACGTCGCTCCAGGACCATGTACAAACAAACGATACTGCTTTAGCCTATTACCAAGCTACATTAGTAGTCCAAAAGTGTGCTCCTTAGCCAGTGAACTAACATAACACCGGCTTGGCCCTGACGCATGCTGCACCTACCTATTAGCAAGCTAATTTGGTAGCATAAATGTTTGTTCCCTAGCCTAGCCTAGTAACATACTGTAATAACAGCGGCACAAAGATTGCTAAATGAGCTTCAAAACTACTTCAACTAGCCTACTGTATCCTCTCGAAAATAAGTTATTTAAAAGATGCATAGCCACTGAATTACCTATTAGGAAGCTAATGTATTACAGTAAATTTATTGTCCCTAGCCTGGCAGCTAACATTAGACAAACATGGAACCAATTCAGCTAAAAAAAAAAAATAAAAAAAAATCTAAGGTGCATATATTCAGATTCCACTCAGAATTTACACACAAATATGCAAGGATCTACCTGTATTGAGATACAAGTTGGTGATCCACTGGTTGTTTCTGGAGGGAAATTTCAAAATGGCAATGGGAGAAGCAGAAGGCTCACATTGATGACATCACAAGGCTGTGATTGGTTAAAGAGTTGTTGGTCCAGGACCGTCATTAGAATGTTGGTCCAGGAACA
This sequence comes from Alosa alosa, assembly GCF_017589495.1. Classification (NCBI taxonomy): domain Eukaryota; kingdom Metazoa; phylum Chordata; class Actinopteri; order Clupeiformes; family Clupeidae; genus Alosa; species Alosa alosa. The sequence continues at coordinate 8,570,272 of NC_063202.1, forward strand.
ACTCTTACTTGAACAAATCACGGTCACCGACACGGTGACACAAAGCTAGCTTGCAGGCTAAAACAAAATCCTAAATTTAACCATCTGATCGAATACATTAGTAAATAAAACAATATTGAAAGTATATTTCATGTCTTCAAACTGTATTACTATTCTAGATTGACACAGCCACATCCACTCATGTAAATTAGTTGTGTTATGTATATTAGTTTGTAAATATATGTGCAGTGTGCCGGGAAGTTTAGGCAGGGATCACATTGGCAGCGGTAAAGTGTAACACAATGCTCAGACCATAGTAATTAAAGTTCTATCTCATTCCTAAGTTACACAAACGGTCTACGCTTTGAAACGCTTTGAAAGTTGAACAAAGTTCAATGGTCAAATAGTTTGATGCTGGCATAATGCTGCTGCTCCAACTGTTTCACTGCCGAACCATAGTGAACAATAAGAAATCTACAGTTTGCTGCTGGTCAATGTAATCCCTGCCTTAGATTGCAAGCTCTCAGATTTTCACCCTCTAACTTGTTTTTTTCTCAAGGTTAACAGTCTATGCCACCCAAAATAACTGTTGAGACTGAACAGAAAATCATGAAAGTATCTAAAATAAGGGTCTCATCTGTGTATCACTCTCAGATTGAAGTGACCCTCAAACATGCTACCCAGGGGCGCGTTTCCCAAAACCATAGTTGCAACTTTAAGTATAAGTATAAGTATATATACTCTTTTGATCCCGTGAGAGAAATTTGGTCTCTGCGTTTATCCCAATCCGTGAATTAGTGAAACACACTCAGCACACAGTGAACACACAGTGAGGTGAAGCACACACTAATCCCGGCGCAGTGAGCTGCCTGCAACAACAGCGGCGCTCGGGGAGCAGTGAGGGGTTAGGTGACTTGCTCAAGGGCGCTTCAGCTGTGCTTACTGGTCGGGGTTTGAACCGGCAACCCTCCGTAACAAGTCCGAAGTGCTAACCAGTAGGCCACGGCTGCCCCACTTTGTTGGTTGCAATGCAATTTAAATTGCCAACCAACTAAATTGCTAACAGATTAGCAACTATGGTTTTGGGAAACGCACCCCAGATTAAGGACTCATAGTTTACCAGTGAGGTTGAAACTAGAACTATTTTCCCATCATGCCACAAGAAGGGTGGACTGAAGATTTAGTGAGAAGAATTCTGTGACATAATATATTATGTGTATATATACTGTATATTAGTTTCAATCCTCTACGCCCAGCAGAGACGGTAAAAGTCACACGCTCCCTTGTGACCCGCTCCTAGCCCACCTCTCTCCTACTCTCTAATGGCTTGAGAGTTAGATTGTTAGATTAAGTTTTCACTCTCTTGCTTCAAAGGTTATTACCAGCCATTTTTCTTCTCTTTCTGTCACTCCTTCTTTATCTCTCTCTCTCTCTTTCTCTCTTATTCCACCTCATGTATCTGGAGAGTGCGGAAAATCAGAGTGTATTAACACATAAATCTTACAGACGCAACATCTGCTTTGACAAAGTGAAAACGGAAACCTCCGTCTCGTTGTGGTTCACTCACTCTCTCTCTCCCTCTCCCTCTCTCTCTCTCTCTCTTTGCATTGCATTCAGTGGAGTCATTTTAAATTAACGATGCCTGGTATTGGAATATGGTTTAAAGCCGTGTCTGAAATCATACTAAACCCATCTTCTCTCCAACAAATTATGATTCAGAAACCCATGTGTTGAGAGAAATTACCTTAAAAAGTTCCTCTCTTAGGCAGAGAAATTTTCATAGAGCATGATGACTCCTGCTTCACTGCTTTTTTCTTTACTTTCTAGCCACAGCTGAGAGTGTCTATAACATGGTGTTGATTTTTAGTTTAAAACTCTGGATAGTGTTCAGAGAGGTCTGAATTCAAAGCCTCAACTCTCTCTTTCTGTCTCTGTCCTAAACCTGTTCTGTGCTCAGTGTAATTTCAATAAGCTATAACCTGCCACAGTTGAATTGAAATTGCAACAAGTATAACAATCTTCTGCCAGTTTTATTCACCAACACAGTATTTGATGTTGTCTGAAAAAAAGAGTGCAATAGGTCATTACCGGCTTTCATTTACCCGAACAGAATACAAATCCTGTGAGTTTATCAAAGATATGACCTGACATTGAACTCTATTATATATTTTGCTTATTTTCCTTTTTGATACTTTGGGTGGCTATCCGACTGCTGGCTCGGCTCTTGGATAATGATGCGTGGGTTTAGACGGCGTCGCAGTGGTGTGTTGGATGGAGGACTGAGGGCTGTTTGATGAATCGACGCCTCTTAAAACCTACTACCATCCTATTACACAAAGGCGGCCAGGATTAAAGCTTTTAAGGAGCAGATCGGCGCGGCTCCTCTGAAGAAGGTATGCTTCTCTACCTGCTGCGGTTCCTTTTCATTGTTCTTTTTCGTCGCCATGGACACACATGGAATGGGTCTGAAAGTGCATAACGTTGTTTTGGATTCATACGTCCACATTTTCGGTGGTGCTTGCAAGTGAAGAGAGTGAATTAGGGAGGGACAGACAGAGAGAGAGAGAGAAAGAAAGAGAGAGAGAGGGTAAAATCCCATTCCAAATAATTTCTGCTTCCCCATGGAATTGAGTTCATATTGCCCTTGCTAGCTGATACTTCCTGATTGAGCCTCCCAGTTTGCACTCAGCCACAGTTCACAAAAACAGGGTAAATTTGTTCTTCATGATGGAAACGGATGTGGGGTGTGTATAATGAGGGCAGCCTGGTTCACGAGCAGACTGGGTGAGAGACGCTCAGGAGGTGTCAGTGTCACATCGCCTGAGGCATGGACGCCTTGTCTGCGTATGTGTGTGTATGTGCGTGCGTGCGTGCGTGCGTGTGTGTGTGCGGGCATTTTCAGAGCAGCCGTGAGCATCGCTGGCTTTTGTGACACCAGAGTCAAGGCTTCATCACTTTCCTGCATGATGGGGAGAGAGATAGAGGGGGAGAATGAGAGGTAGGATTAAAAAGAGCAGCTTGGTTAAGAGGAAAGTGATAAACTGTTGGTCCAAAAGTGAAATGGTGGAGGAAGGGGAAAAATAGTCCTATAAGTGAACGATACATCAGAGTCGCTGTCCAGCGTGCTCATGGGAAAGAATTTCCACAGCTGACTCTTTTTTTGTTAGTTTCTCAGGCTGGACTAGAATTTAAATTTTGGTCACTGCATGCCGAGAGCTCTATAAAACTGTATCAGTACGCTTTATAGATCTTCATATCTTCCAGGAAAGCAGTAAATCCACACAGATTATGATGTGTTTTCCACATGATAATACAGATAAAAAAGAAGCAAAACATGTAAAAAGTGATGATAGCTGGTCCCTACCTCTATTAAGTAGGTCTGCATCACATTATGCATGTTCCTCTGGGGTGCTTTTGCATTGGATATGGCCATTACTTACTATAATGTGGCATTCGAGAGCATAGGAAGCGCTAAATGAAGTGCTCATGATGCAGCAGAAAATGAGATCTCAATTAAGCGCATATGCTGCTTTGCCCCAGCTGTTAAATTAGCAATATGCTTGACCCCGTCTGGGTCATGTGGTGTCTGTTACAATCAGTCTCGCTAAGTATCATGTAAATGCATGGCCGAGAAATCAATCATACAATTCAATGAGCAGGGAGAGGGGAAAAAAACGTTTTCTCATACAATCTTCTACATGTTCTGTGCAATATTTGAAAATGGGGAAGGGTTCAGTGCAAATAATATCGCAAAATTCAGATTGTATCCTTAAGAGGCCCACTCCTCGCAACTTATCAACTCAAACAATGTCATATTAGCCTCACACAGGAATTCTCCTGTGAGCTCTCACATGTAATGTCTTGAATTTCCCCTTGGGGATCAATAAAGTATCCATCTATCTATCTATCTATCTATCTATCTATCTATCTGTCTATCTATCTAATGGAATTTACTGTAAAGCAGCTGCCATTTCCAGGGCAGATAATTATTGTTTATTGTATACGCTCAGCACACAAGCTGCATGTTCTACTCGGCATCTTTCCACTCTTTTGTTTTCTTTCACACAGAACAGAGTGCATATATACAATTCCATTATAGAATATGCTTTTGAACTAGATCCTGAGGTATGGGTAGAGGATATTGACAAGGCAAGGTAGTGCATTTACTGTGAGCTCATCTTACACCAGAGGATTTTGTTTACCTTCAACACAATTTCCAAGGCTCATAAAGAATGATGGACGAGAGCAGATCATGTCGCCTCTCCCTTATTACAAATTTGTTCTCTGGCCGGGCGAAGCAGTTTTTGAGCTCCTCTTAATGTTGTTCATATTTCTCAAGTTCTTCTCTGAGTCGCGTCTCCTATGCATGTCGAAATCCTCCCCTCAGACATCTGAAGAACAACAGATCCATTCTGAATAATTAGACAGCCAGCTCCTCTCTAAGTGCTCTCTCTGTCTTTTTTTGCAAATGAGCTTTTGATACAGGCGTGTAAGTCCCTCTCATACTAGTGGAGGATGAGGCCTTAAGCCTGCCAAATCTATGAGGGGGCTAAAAAAGCTCTCCGACTGACTGACACGTCTGCAGGTTCCCAGAGTGCAGATTTCTGGTGTGATTTCATGTGTGTGTGAAGAAGTGTGGCAGGCAGCACAGCTGTGCCATGTCAGGTGGAATCTGTGCAGGAGTGTACGCATGTGTGTATGCCCACTGCGTGGGACTGCAGAGCGTTGTGCAGGTTCTTGGCTAAGGCTCTGCATGTATTAAATTTCCCCTTCTGGAGAAAGGCTGGAATATATTAATAAATATCACTTAAAATCACCTCTATAATCAGTGTAATTAACCACTGTGGAAATGTTTACAGAATTTTTCAAGTGCCTCTGCCTAACTACTAATCCCTCATCCTGAGGAGGCCAAAACTAATGCCACCAAATTACCCCCCCGATATCATGCAGACCAATTTAAAGCGAGGTTCTGGTGAAGTTAAAATGAAATCATCTAATAAAAAAGTCATTACGCGATGATCAGATTCAGAGTGTAATGGTTCACTTCCTCTAATCAGGGAAGCAATAGAATCCTTACCAGGGGGAGAGGAGCAGGAAGGTTCTCAAGGAGATTTGCCTGATTTGGATGAGAGCCAAGAAACTGAGCTCCTCTAACTCACTTTTTAAATGCTCTCTCCCCAGTTAGCCCTATATGTTAAACTTTGCCATAGAGCGCTGCCACAAAGTTATTATTGTAATTGTGTTATATAAGTTATATTGTTAAAGTGGCTTTTTATTGTGACAGATTTGCTGACATGCTGTCTTTATATTGCATTGCAATATATATTACAATACTTTGACTTACTGGAAAAAATGTGAAGTAATTACTCCTTATGCTCTCCCTATTGATACAAGATTTTGGGCCTGTCCCATTACTACCACTTCACCCTACCACTTTGTCCTTCCTCTCTGTTTCCGCATTCACATGTGCAGTAGGGTGTCCTACTGTATTTCTTTTAGGACCAAGGGGAAGTGTTGTTCAACCCTTAAAAACCCTTAAAAATGTGGTCAGATGCAATCTATAAATGAAGAGGAAAATTAAATTTCCCCGGATACCTTGAAAGATGGCTGCCAGTGCGGGAAAAGAAGTGTACAAATGCCTACCCTCAAAATGCACAATTTTCTTCTAGTCTTTCCATGGTTTGGGGAGATGCTTGGCTTAATTAGCCATACCAGCGGTCCACTGGGCAATGCAATCCACGAGAGCTCATACAAATCCCCCTTCATTCTCCACATAGCTGGGTCGATCTAATACTCCACAAGGACTCATTAACAGCCATGAGATAAACTGCTCTAGCCCTGCTGTGAAGAGTCTTTTCTTCTTTGGCAAGTAAAGCTAGTGATGGGTCTTGAGGGGATCCATTGATACTATACAAATTACTGTATGCTACTGGAAGTACGCATGGTTTGAATACTCAGCTATGGTCTTAGGATAATCACAAGTCTATTTTTGCTCTCATTTATGTGGTAACTGTCTTTTCTATTTGTCATCATGATCTCCAGAAACAAATATCTTTTACTATAATGTAGTTCAAAATAAAGCAAAAAAAATGTTTGCACAGCTCTTACGGACAGATGCATCGGAGAAGATCAAAGGTCATCAACGTGGTAGAGAAAACTCCCGCACACTGTCCACTTCGTAAGCAGTATATTTATTTCAGCTACGTTTTGGTCAAACGACCATCGTCAGGCAGAAAAATAGCATGTGGACATTGTGCGGTAGTTCTCTTTACCACTACATAGTTAAATTCTTGAGGCTAGGACGGGTAATACAAACACTATAGGCTAAAGCATGTCTGCCAAGCATGGACCAAATCTAATTTAGTAACTTGCAAACTTGCGACATTTTGCCTATGTAACACTATGAGTAGGATCCTAAGTGCACGCATGAGGGGGTGAACACAATGCCCCACACCATACAATAGCTTTAGTTCACATGCAACTTTGCTTGCTTCTTCTCAGGTGCATGACAGTGAAATTTGGGCCAAATGTTTTCACTCACTGGTAAAACGGGATTATTTTCCGTCTGTCGTAAAGGGCACTCATTCATCGGATATAAGCTGAAGCAGGACTGGCTTTTATGTTGCCCCGATCTGAAAGCTTTCTCGTGTCCCTCCAAGCTGGCGATAATCATGTGTGTGTGTGTGTGTGTGTGTGTGTGTGTGTGTGTGTGTGAACTGATTTTCACTCCACACTGCTGACTGACAAGGTGCACTCAACACAGCTTGGCATTAATGCAGTCCTCACAGCAGTGATGGCCCACACACAGCGTGCCACTCACACCACAGATACATTCCAATATAATAACACAACTACTTAACACAGCTGGCAATCAGCACCGAGCATCAGAGTGGGCCTTTGACGAGTTTTTGGGCTGAGGGGTGGAAATGACTCTGAGCAGACTGACAGCATGGTTGCCTGCACAGTGGACTTTTACACGGACACTTTTTGGGGGGGTGTTCTGGCTAACACCCCAGCTCTTCGGGGCACAATAAGATCAGACAGCAAGGCTGTGCTGTGGCCCTGGCTCTGAAATATTTACACTTGGCTACCCCTCCAGACGGGAGACAGTGACATGGACCATTTATCATGGGGCTAAAGGGAGAAGGGGCTGAGTTCAGTGCCTGGGTGCACGCCTGCCCCGTGGCATTACCTCAGCAGTAACGGCTGATGAAGCACACACAGCGCACATCGTCATCGGCGACTCGCTGTGGAGACCAACATGCAGGAGCAGCTACCGCAGCAATTTGGCTAGATACATTAGTCCAAACACCTTCCCTTTGCTTTCAGCAGTCCTGCCTGCCTCGGCCTCGCTCAGAGTTCTCTCACTGACACTTTGCTCAGCTCTGCCATTCATATTTCTCTCTCTCTGACTATTTCTCAGGTCCCTCAACCCCTCACAACTCTGGCCAACTGTCTTTGTGGTGGGGCAGGGAGGAGTGCTTGCGGCTCTGGCAGTGATTAATGGAACTTTCCTCGCCCCTGAGCCTTGGGGGTTGTATTTTGTCAGTATCTGATCCTTCAGTGAGTAAGGTCCAATTACAGTGCTTTTATCACAACATTTTTTGCTATGTTTGGCTTTTTTTTTAGATTTTTATTCCTGCCAGCTGTCAGGAAGGGCCGCTATCTCCCTCAAATTTCAAGACAGATATTTGCCGTGCCTTACCCATCGGCGAGGCATGAAATGCAGATGCCTTGTGGGGTGCAAATGAAAGGTCAAACAGTTTAGTCACCACCCTTTGAAAAGATACTCATGCTTTGCATACTGAGCAAACCCAGGTAGAAAATAAGCTTTAAATGGAAGTATTTGACATCAGATATTTTTATGATATATCATGTGAAATTTCAAATTGATATAGACTAGTGGTTTGTATGGTGAATACAAATCATCTCTTTGAAGGACTTTCAGACGGAATGCTTAAATTACCATTAAGTGTGCCACAATTAAAAGCAATTTGACTTTTTTTAAATAGGAAGTTATGAAGACAGAAATTGAGAGGAGTAAGCAACCAAAAACGTATGGAACAGTAGTATTTTCCCTTTAGCCCTTAAACATTTCACATTTTCTTTATGAGACCCCTATGGGTCATCATTAACTGTATCTTAATCTTGACTCTACACCCTGTATTATACTGATTTGCTTGTGTGAATGTGAATTCTGTCACATATTACATTGAGTACCTGTAAATATTTATTAGCCATGGGAGGTTAGTGTGAGATATTTTAAGAAAAAGCACAACACACTGCAACACGGCAGACTTTATACTATACTATCAAGAGACACATGCGCGCGCGCGCACACACACACACACAGAGACCACAAAAGACAGTGAGAGTTATACTGACATTTACTGTGGCTCGACCTCCAGAGAAAACGGGCTTCATATATGCACTGACTGCGGATACTACAGTGGCTTCAAAGAGAAGTGGAGAAAGAAATCTGGCACAACCTTTTGATGTAGTTGGCCATCCTTCACTGACTACGAACACTGGCGTCCCCTGGGCCTCCAGTCCACCTGACTGACGGGCTCTGACTCCCAGACTGATGGACAACTCTGTTTCTCAGTCTCTCTCATCATTTCCCCCCTCTGTCACACTTCTCCCCCCTGCGTGTCTGAGTACAAGCGAAGCCCGCGGCATCAGCAGCGGTAGCGGCAGTGGCAGGCCAGGTGGCTGGAGGTATGTGCTGCCTCGAATGTTGATGATTTGATAAACAGCGCTCACCAGGAAGGGAGCAACACTCCAGCGAAGTAGAGAGACACTGAGTGACAACAACAACAACAACAACACACACAGCGAGTGCACACACGCAAACACTGACACACACACAAACACTGACACACACACACACACACACACACACACACACACACACACACACAGACACACACACACACACACAGACACACACACATGGGTAGGTGGTAATGTAACCCCTGTGTTCTTGAGGACAGTTGGTTCTTTCTTAAAATATTTTTTCTCCACCTCATATTTATCAGGCTTCGCTGCCTAAAAAGTGCTTGCTCACACAGTTTCTGTCCACATTCAAGGGCACATGGTCAACAGCAACAATGAGGGACTGAGGCAGTGAACCACCTCTGGCCCCCATCCCTCTCTGAGTCCGCGCCAAAGGCTGTGATGCTCTCCCTGTTCCAGTGAACATTCTACATCGAACACACTGGAGCACACACATTTACTAGCCAATTACTAAATGCGGCAATAAAAGCTATTATACTTCAATAAAAACCCTCTCGGGCAAAGGTTAGCAGACCGTGAATCAAGCCATTTAAGTATTCCAAGAAATTGGGTCGCTTAGACCATGTGCCTGAGTGTGAGAAAGAGAAATGTACATTTTCAGATAGTCCTCTGCAGCTAATGTGAAGGTAGAGTACAACATCAGAACAATCAGATTTAAATCTGTCAGAGAGACCCCTGAGTGCAAGGGAATACTTTCAGCCATGCCAGTCATTGCATGCTTGGTGATTTTTGATTTAATTACAAGGATCACATAAAATTTCATTGACCAATGTCACATAGCCTCTCTCAGCCATAAAGCCTGTCTTTCTTTTTGCATGTATTTGTTACGGTTTGCTGCCTTGCTTATTATCATAAATGTGTCTTTTTTATAGGCAACCCCAAGATGATTCTGTGGCTCTAAGCACTTTTTTGATATTGTGTGCGCGTGCGCGTGTGTGTGTGTCTGTAAGTTCACAGAATGAAATTTCCATTATACGTAATGTAATTCTTTATGCATGCTCCACTGATTACTTACATGGAAAAGAAATACATGACCTTGCAAATTGGATGCAAGGTTTCACAGATCTCAGCACCAAGTCAAGCTCATACAAGGCAATACAGATGCAAATAGGCAATAGGCAAAATAAACACACCTTCTATTTCACTGGTGGTGCATATAATGATATTCTAGCTGGGGTTGGATTGCTTCACTAGTCTTTTCCATAGAAAGACACCCAGGCATGTATTGTTGTTGACAAAGCAACATGATTGCCATTAAGGTGTAAATGTGACAACATGACACAGTAAGTCCACCAGTTTCTAGATATTTAGTTGACCCTAATATGTGTGTTTTTACATGTCAGTGTCGTTTATAACATAGGACCCACTATAATCCCTAGCATATTACTTTTAACAAGCAAGGTGTATCACTGTAATAGATTTTATGGGTCATTGTGTCATGGTTGCAGGATAAATAATACAAAATACAGTATTCGTGTAGCATGTAATGTAATACCCATTAAGTATGCCCAAACAATAATGAACAAGAGGAGGGGGAGATTTACGCTGTGTCTGTACAACACTGATATGTACAGTACCTTAACAGAATGGCCTGTGATAACAACATGAGTACTGTAATCAGAGAGGGTTAAAGCGGAGCTAGGAATCAAGGATCTTTGCTGTAATGCTTCGCTATCACTGAAACACAGTCTACACTACCGCATATATTCTATTCAGTCTAAATGATATCGTACATGGTTAAGCAATGCCTTGTAGCAACCATTAGCTATTGTTTCTTGTTAGTTAACAGCATGCACTACAAGAGCTGCCAGCTCTGAAGCCTTTGCTATTGTGAGCCAGAGTTCAATAATGTCATACTGTACCTAGTTACAACCGGATTGTAAAATACAAAAACACACATAAAATACAATCATTGTCGACATTTCTCCATTTCTTAAAAATATGAATGTTATGGAATCAGATTGTTTGTAGTGGCAGAGTAGAGTTATTGGGAAGATTGCACCATTTCATCAAGAACTTTTATGGCACTTCTACTTTTATGATCTGGTTTTATACTGCTGTTTTTTTTACTCAACTTTATGTTTTGTGGTATTAAAAGAACCAGAGGTGGTGGTGCCTTATGATGAAAGACCAAGGAGCAATTCCAATACTGGCCCTGCAGGCTTGACATTCACCTGGGACCACATGTGAGAAGTCTCAGCCTTAGCATTCCTGTCCACAAGAAAAGGTCAGTATCCAAGCATAGGGCCAAACCACCAGAAAAGGTCAGAGCAGTTGGAGGATTATTCTAAACAAACTCTAACTCTATGGGAAAAAGTAGTATAAGTAAGTATACTCTTTTGATCCCGTGAAGGAAATTTGGTCTCTGCATTTATCCCAATCCGTGAATTAGTGAAACACACTGCACACAGTGAACACACAGTGAGGTGAAGCACACACTAATTCTGGCACAGTGAGCTGCCTGCAACAACAGCGGCACTCGGGGAGCAGTGAGGGGTTAGGTGCCTTGCTCAAGGGCACTTCAGCCGTGGCCTATTGGTCAGGGTTCGAACCGGCAACCCTCCGGTTACAAGTCCAAAGTGCTAACCAGTAGGCCACGGCTGCCCAAAGTAGGTTTTATTTTAAGGAAATCAGTGAAATGAATGTCACGATAGTTGACAATAACAAGTAATAATGAGAAACTATGTTTTTTTTTAAACAAATTCTGTTGAAAGGTGGCTGGGGGGGGGTGTTGGCAACCATGGTGATGCTTCAACATTGTAATTTTTCTCTATGCACGAAGAGGCAAAGTTCATGTCCTTTCTGATCTCTCCAGAATCTGCCCACATGTCTGCCCAGGAGTCCTCAGTTGACCTTATGTCCTGCTTCAGGCACAAAGAAAACTGTGAAAAACACACAACACAACATCGAAAAGGTGAATATGTGCATAAAGCCACATCATTTTGAGATTATTGTTAGAAATTCTTCCTGAAATGTTTTTATATTTATTTCTCATATGTTGTGACCTTTGACCTTTGTAATGTCTGGTGGTAGAGTTTGTATTTGGATTTATCACATTCCTGGTGTGAATGCACACATGCAACCATGACACTGCAGTCATGAAGCAAGCAGTGACAGAATTTAAATGCCATGCATCTGGTATGAATGAGGTGTTATGCTACTGCTACTTGGCTGGTAAGTACACTTATAGCTGCTAACAAAGACTTTGTAACTCTTGGCCATTTTCAGTCCACTCATAATGTTTCTTGTGGTATCCTAAGCAGTATGGTGTGTTGAGCGCAAATCATTTTGCTCTTGTTTACAGGATTGCCGATGCATCAAGTGTCTTAAGTATTCTTAATCAGTTTTTCAGTCCATATCTCTCTGGTCAGCCTTCATTTCTGGTCCGCTTAAGAAATAGCTTGACAAGCCAAGGTCAGGCAAGCTTTGTTTGACTGTCCTAACATTGAGTCTGTTTCAGTGCTTAACTGGCATGATTGTTCTTACAGTCTCCTAATGCAAACTTTTGCTGATCTGTGAAGGTTCTGCAGTGGAGGTTCACTGACTTTTGAAAGGGTGGGTGATTTCGTCTAAGCCCTCTGGATGTGGCGCGGCCCCTTTGCAATGATGCACAAAACCCAACGAGTAACGCTTGAGCTCCCCCCTCCACCTGGGGATTTCCTCCGAGAGCCGTCCACACTGCCCGGCAATAATGGCTTCTGAAAGGGCCGCGTACTCGCGGAATACAGATATTTTTTAGCTGGCCGTTTAGATGGACATCAAAACGCATTACATCAAATGCTGATGGAAGCTGGTGCTCTCACTTAACTGTGAAAGGGATTCTTTTGAACAACAGATCTGAATTCAGCCCGACACAAGAGAGAAAGCTCAGGTTGTGCTTTCAGTTGTTCAGTCTGGCTGCTTAATATATTTTACCTGGGGGATCTCTTACCCAAGTCCTAATTTTTTAATGTTATATCTATGTTGGGCCCTCCTGTAGAGTAATCTACTTTATCAAATGACAAATATATCAAACTGACTGCCCAGTGAGATAATTTCTCATTTGACCCCTCGCAGACTTGCTTTCTTTAACAATGAAGAACAGTTAGTTGCTCTTCTAAGAGACTATATTGTATGTGACACATATGGCATCCTTCTCCTCCTTGCCTGCCTCGTGTCTTTTGGTGTGGTAGCTACCGTTGGAAATGCAGAACAGATCCTCATGCTTTTCAGAGGCCATTACGTAAATGCAGCCTAATGACTTCACAGTGGGAGTCACAGCTCTGTAACCAGCCTGCTCCTTTGGTCTCGCCACTGATCAAATGAAAGTCTAATTTCAAACTGCCTCTTGACCTCTTCTTCCTCACCGGGCAAGTCGAGGTTCAGGGGGAATTCACATCAAAGCCCAGGGAGAATGGGTGGGAAAAAGAGCTGATATTGGAGGAGGAAGGTGGTCCGGGAGGGGGAGGAGGGGGGATTTGAGCGCTTGGGTGTGGGTGGGATTTGAGTGGGTGTGGGTGGGATTTGAGCGCTTTTTGGTGACCCTGGCACTCGCTTCACAGCAAGAAGATGAGGTTGTTTGAAGAATAGATGAATAAATTCAGCTTTTAAATATACTTCAAGTTAAAAAAAAAAAATTAATAGCAAAAAGAAAAACACACACAGACACACACATAGACACACACACACACACACACACACACACACACACACACACACACACACACACACATCGTGCATCCACACATACATGCACACACACACACACACACACACAAACCCACACATGCGTGCACACACACACACACACACACACACACACACACACACACACACACACACACACACACACACAGAGAGTGATATTGTCTTTTTCAGGTATAAAAGTGAATGGGCATCACTCCAGAATGTGACATCATGTCACAGCTGGTGCATTTTAGATTGAGGCCTTCAATTTGACCTAGGTTGCTGGGGAAACTATTCCACATTGGATTTCACAGTATATGACCACCATACATCAAAGGGCTCTAGTGCAATGGCCTTAAAATACAAAGAAGATATAATGTGCATGAAGGCACTTGTGTGCATGGTCAAAGCTCTCAAAAGATTGAAAACAAACTACTAGTTCATTCTATCTTATGGTTAGATAAAATCATAACTAGATGTACCGCAGAGCGGTACAAAATATGACCGCCGCCCAGTCCAGCACATTTTTTCCACAAAAATAAATCACGCTGAAAGGCCTATATGATTCTAACTGTCTCACTAAATTGCATTATCCACACTCAATTCTCACTGGTATCTGCTAGACAACAAGTACCAAAACATGATTAGTTCATAGATTTCACATGTAAAATTCATTTTATACAACCCCACCCCCATCTTGCCTGTTCATAATTCTGAGAAATTCTTGAATTATGTGCATGTGTGCGTGCACACGTTTATGTTTATGTGTGTGTGTGTGTGTGTGTGTGTGTGTGTGTGTGTGTGTGTGTGTTACGTGTGTGTGCTTGTGTGTTTGTCTCATGTATGTATGTTTGTGCATGTGCATGCATGCGCATATATGTCTACTGTGTGAGTATGTGTCATCATAATGATGATTACTGTGAATGTATGTGTGTGCGTGTGTATCTGTTTATGCACATGTGTGCACATGGAATGGGTTAACATGACCCCTGGAGGCAAACATACAGAAAAAAAATTGGTCATCCTAGGCCCTACGGTTCTCAAGATATTCACAGAAAACTGTGTCTGCCCTACCCTCCTTCGGGGTCCAGTCCAGCGGGGGGGCTACAGATCAAAACGAAAAACGATGGTTCCATGCTATCCATGTGGGGTTACATGCCCACCAAGTTTCGTGTACCCCGGTCTTTCAGTGTCCCGGGAATCCTTGACGGAAATTTGGACATGCGAAAAAGAAAAAAAAAAGAAATATTAAGACATCAACCAGAGAGTGAAGTCATTACATTGCTTACTGGGCGAGTAATATAGCAAAATATCTGTTTAACTTACCTGGGCTGATTCTCTTGGACAACACTAAATCATACAGCATATTTTAGTTTCATAGTGAAATCTCTTATAACTGCTCTAAAGTAAAGAATAAGTGAAGAATAAGTGGTTCTCTGCCTCTGCCATCATCATTCTTTATAAAGCAAACTGTGCTAGACTATGCTATTTCTATTCTCTTTATAGATGATTCATTGCATGATGCAATACAGAGAATAGCCACCTGCACTTTTCCCTCAATTAATGTTTTCATGTTTTCTAAAGTGTTTTCTCATTACATGGCAGCCCATTCCATTGACAAATATTGAAGGTAATTTTTTGTTTACAATGGTCTCATCAGACGGTTGGTTATGGTCAGAGTACGTGTTTTTAGCCAGGTTTCTGATATGAAAAACCAACACGTCTTCCTGTTTAAGAGTACGCTGGTGATAAAAACTTCAGGATGCTTTGAGTGATTCCTGATTTTCTGGGTTATTTTTTTCCCCTCATCCAACTGATGATTCAGCAGCTGTTGCCATGTTCCACCCAGCGTCATAAAAACCTCCATCCAAGTCTCAGTGCCCACCAGCCACCTATTTAAAGTCACACATGCCCAGACTATTTTAAGTAGACATGGAGGCAGTAGAAGGGGCCTGAATACTTGATTTTGCTTGTCATTGGAATGAATGGCTGGAGCTGTGTCTGAAGTGGGGAGTTATAGTGATAGCTCTGTATTCACCACTGGCATGCTCTGTAAAGGCCTCTGCACACAGGCACCAACATGAGTGGGGTGTTTTTGATGTACGATAACATTAGATTCCACTGTTTTCAGCACAACCCCTCACGCCATGTTGATTATGATTCAGTTCCAGTTTTGAAATCCATTGTTTATTGAATGCCTGTCAGTTGTCAGCAAGTTCCTGCACTGGTGTGTGTAGGTGAGTGACAGACAGTGTCGGCGCACTACATGTCCTATATGTGGAGTACCAAAAAATGGTCTGAAGTTTGGGTTTCTATAAGAGTCAGTCAGAGCTTGGCCACAACCATCCATAAATGATCTACTAGTCAGAGGACCAGTGCACCGGTGGACACCTGGCCTTGCTATTGATTGGACTCAGACTGCCTGAGCCCCTGGTGGCCCTGAACCTATGGTTTGGTATTATTGTGCGTGGGCTTATCAAATATATGGCCCTTGACATTGCTGTGCACTTTAGAGCTGTAACAGCAGTTGGCACAGTCACAGGTCTATTGATAGGTCTCTGAGCAGCAATAAGCGACCCTTCTCTGCACTCTCCATTTATACCAAACGCTGTGAAGAGCAGGAATATTTAATGAGAATTCACCCAATCCACTTCGTGTAAAGGAGGAAATATTAGGATTGTATTTCCTATAATTAGGGCCAAGATTAAACTAGTTTTTTAGAGTGTCTTTTGGGAGGCTGATTTGAAGGAAGTTTATAACGCTCCTGTTTCGATATTACCATATTCATAGCCCACATTACTCTAACAGACGAACCTCTAAAAGACATTTGTTTCTCAGTATGGGACTTCCATCAGCTGAGAGAGGCAGTTGCATACAGCGATGCGGAGGGGTAAGTGAAGAGTTCAGCTGCGAGGAGGCTCTTGTGACACCTGCTGGTGCAACCGCCTGCTATTTACTCCATCCTCAATCACTGCAGCTGGGAGCAATACGCCGGACTTCACATCCAGCGCCGTCACGCAGAGCTCGAATGCCTTCCCACTCCCTTTGTCAGGCTCCTCCGATTCCATGAAGACATTTACTCATTTGAACAATAAAATAAACTTGGGAGTTGGCAATACAGTCGAGAACTGAAAAGTGCAAAATGGGTCAGATAGAACTCCAATAAAAACTTTGATTACAACTGAGATTACTCCAACGCTTCAGCATTTATCGATTTCTTCTCGACTGCTGCCTCCCCGTCCCAAGGCGGAGTGGGAGTTCTAAGCGATATTGTAGGCTACTATCTGACCATCACGCTCTAAGCACAAACCGGTTCCTTGTGCTCTGAAAGTATTTGTGGTTAAAAATAATATTTATATTTATCTCATAGACGTATGCAATATTTTGGACAGGCTGCCTGCAAACATTCTGCCTTTTGGTAAATGTAGGCCAACTTGTATGCTTATGGTCAACTGTCAAGAACAATTTGATATTCGTTTTACTTAAAGATAATTAATGCATAGCATAGGTAAGAGTTCATTTGGAAGTTGAAAACCTTTCCGAAGTGCCGCCAGAGTTTCTTAACGAAGCGCAATGACCAACTTAAAACATTTCATTCCTCCACACATATTCAGGTTAGGATTCCACTTCTACCGCCTAAACGTTTGTCATGAATAATGAATGAGATTCCAAGCTTGCCTTAATTCTGTTCTTGCTGAACAAACACTAGCAGGTTTTTAAAGTGGGGTCTTGCTCTGCGAAT
Organism: Alosa alosa; assembly: GCF_017589495.1. Lineage (NCBI taxonomy): Eukaryota > Metazoa > Chordata > Actinopteri > Clupeiformes > Clupeidae > Alosa > Alosa alosa. Next base: position 8,587,454 of record NC_063202.1, read on the forward strand.
GGCAAGCCCCCCCTTTCTCCGTCAATGAAGCCATTGGTAGGAATGTCTGGGTTTTGTCTCAATTCTGTTGTCTGAACCCATTCAGTTCGCAGTCCATGCCTCGATGTCTTGGAGACAGCGCGGCACTGCCCTCTTCCCCTCCCCAGATCCTGTGACTTGCGCGCTGATAAGTACACAGTAGCCTCGTCGACTATCACTCGCCTCTCAGCAAATCGGTGTGCGCTTCCCCGCGGAGCGAGGGCGCTTTGGATTCTGAACTCGTTCATTTCAGGATGGCATTACCTCCGTAGAGGAGTGAGACAGTTTTATTTCTGCAGGGTGGGTGAAGTCCACAAGTTTGTCTTATATCTTCAGTTTGGGAAGTCCTTGCCTCTTTGCTTAATACGGTTTTGTCCCTGACTGCCGTCACTACTATTGTAGTTAGCTACACAATGTCAGTAAGTAGAGTACGTACGGGAATTTTGCTGTTGCAGTGTCTGATCACCGGCACCCTCTGTACCGCGTTCACTTTCACCGAGGAACCTGCGGAGAGAGCTGCCAAGTCGGATGGATATTGCAGTCGGATTTTAAGGGCTCAGGGAGCGAAAAAAGAGGGCTACAACGAGTTTCGTCTGCGAGTTGAAGGCGACCCAGAGAATTACCAATCCGGGAGTACATACAGAGGTACGTATGCACGATGGAAATGTCACTGTGCTCTCTGATAGAGTTGGAGTACTTTAGCGCGTCGCTGTCCCATCGTCTCGGACGGCGCACGTTGTCACTAAAAGTCCATAAATGGTGTCGCAGGGATAACAGGAGAACATGTTGTAAGTTAGCCTATTTTATTAGCGTGTGGTGAGACGAGCCCATTTTTTTGCCTTAAGCTCGAAATACATTACAGGTAGAGAGCTATCTGGGTTAAGTGAAAAGCCTTAGAGGGTTGTAACACGTTCAGTAAAATGCAAAAACCGATGCTTTTTCTCCACTTCCACTGAAATGTCCTCATCAGAGGATGTTAAACTCCGAGAAGGATGTTAATGGTATAATTAAATTGACATTCAAAGCTATTTCATAGTTCAGAGCAATTAATGGCTGATTGGTTTACAACCCCTATATTATTCTATTTCAGTTTGCCAAAGCAGAAGATAAACAACTCTTACTTTTTTGAAAATGTCAAAATAAGATCACACACATATCTAAGAGCTTTTCTTGGTTGGTCTGGATGCTTCTTACAGGTTATGCACATAAGTTAAATTTCAGTGGAGATAAACCTGGCAGCCATGAAAGGGAAGCAGTAGTGTTTTATTATGTGTGAGGACTCCTTTACTATTAACATCCTGCTCCTTCTGGTTCTGTGTTGAACAGTGACACTGTTCGCGTCCCACAATGCTTACTTCAGAGGCTTCACCCTTATAGCTCTGAAGGAAGGCAGAGAAGGGGACAACGATGATGATTACGCCGGAAATTTCCAGGTTAGTTCTTAAACTCTGCACTTATTAGACTGTGAGTGTCACATATCGAAGTGGACAAGTGTTATGATGTCAGTCTTTGAAGACAGTGGTAACATTCTTTTTTTAAATGAATTTTCTCTGGTTCCCTTGATATTGAAACAGTGCCAGGTTGGTTGGTGTAAGCGATATGGAAAGCTTGCTATAGCTTTGGTCTCCAAGGACCGAAGTGTGCGCTCACTCAGCCACACCTGGCAGTGCTCTAACACGTGTGCCATATGCTGCTGCTCAGCCACCAGGGGTGCCTCTCTGCACAAGCTCCTGTTTAATATGAATCAGAAATCAGAGGGGAGGGGAGGGTGCACAGGCGGGCAGGCAGGCAGGCAGGCAGGCGGGAGGACAGGAGAGGGGAGCACAGCTCTGAAACCCCCCACAGACATACAGCACACCAAGGCCACCTGCAGAGTTCCAGAGTTCTGCTTCCAAATGAAAGAACCCCCACCACCACCACTACCAGTGCACAGCCACAGGATGAAGGGACATGTGCACAACCACTGTGTGTTCCTGAAACACACAGGGGCATACAGGCATACACTCCGTACGCAGATGTTCACATGTTTACACACACACACACACACACACACACACACACACACACACACACACACACACACACACATGCACACACACACACACACACACACACACACACACACGCTTGTGTTCTAGTGGCAGCTTGATTAGTTCTCACCTCGCCCACTGAAATCCTTCCATTTATGAGCCCTGATGCGTATGTCCGTGGCCAGGCCATTTCACAAACCCCTGAACACATTAACAAATCCACTAACAAGTACGGACATGGAGTGAAGTGTTCTCACTCACTCACTCTCTCTCTCTCTAACTCTCTCTTTCTCACCCACTCTCTCTCTCTCTCGCTCTAAATCTCTTTCTCTCTCTCTCTCTCTCTCTCTCTCTCTTTCTCACTCACTCTCTCTCTCTCACTCACTCTCTCTCTATCTTCTTTATGGCTCTCGTGAATGAGAGACATTTCACGTGGGCACCGACCAGCCTGGTGAAGGGGCTAAGTGCAGACTAAGTGCTCTGCTCACTGCTCTCATCCACCCTGGGATGGAGAGACAGACAATATGTTTGGTTTTAGAGAAGAAAAAAAAACTAGAGAGATCAAGCATGCCTCTAGCACCAGTGCCCTTCTCATTCAGCCAGACAAGTGGAGTTTAAAAACAGGTCAGTTCAACAGCAAACCAAAGGCTTTGACCAAACAGGCACTTTAATATGTAGAGGAGCTGCATAACAATCAAAGTAGAGGGCCTTTGGGGTATATACACGTACCCTTGTTATATTATTACCTTCTGACAATTTCAGAAAGCACACAGAGGGCACGTAAGAAAATAACTAGTGTGATGAAACAAGCTTTTGCTTTTGTTGCTGCTTTAGCTTTTGGGTAGCTTTGCTTCAGTACTTAGACCTCTCGGTGAGGCCGGGTGCAAGTGTTCCTTTTTTGATATTTTGATACTCTGTCCTCACTCCATCACCTGCCATCCATCTTGTTTTGCTTTTCAACCCCGGGGCCCCTGAATGCCCTTTCGCACCTGTAATCCCCCAGAACCCAACCTTTTGCTGAACTGCATGAGTAATGATTTCAGTCTCCGGTCCGGTCCACAAGGCGAGAGCGAGTTCTCATGCCTAGAGTGAGGGGAAAGAGAAAAGCTGTCGTTAACAAAACAGAATGTCTTTAAACAATGCCGCGCATGGATTCCTCTGTTGCAACGTTGGACATTTGCATAGTAGTTAGAGATGAGTGCGGCAATTACATTTGAGTGTGTCATTGTGATACATATGGGATGTTCAACTGTGGCCCCTTCATAGCTGAAACCGACTCTCTCTTCGCTTGGTTTAAATACTGTAGATGTCAAAAACATCATGAGAACCCCTCTCATCTCTCACTCTTTCTCTCTCTCTCTCTCTCTCTCTCTCGCGCTCTCTCGCTCTCCCGCTCTCCCGCTCTCTCATTCACTCAGCCAGTGTCACTTGTGGCGCTGCTCTGTAATTGGCCGGGCGACGTCACAGGGGCAGCGGGCAGCTCTAAGTGTAATTACTCAGACTAATGACAGTGGCTGTGTGGAGCCCATATACACACACACACACACACACACACACACAGTGGCTGTGTGGAGCCCGCCCCAGGGGACCATAACAACACTCCAAAGAAAGGAGAGAGGCAGGACAGGGCTTTAGTGTGCCCGCTGAGGGGAAAAACACACACACACACACACACACACACACACACACACACACACACACATACAGTACATACTCACACACACACACATATACACACACACACACATACACACACATACACATACACACACACACACACACACACACACACACACACACACACACACACACACACACACACACACACACAAAACACACACACACATACACATATACACGCACACACACACACACACACACATACACACTCACACACACACACACAGACACACATACTGTACACACACACAGACACTGTGGAGCTGTCAGTCTGGGAGCTGACCCTGCGTGTGTGGCAGGACTAATGACTCAGTGCCCACCGGACGATGGCAGTGCTGACAGGGTGTTGATGCTGTAGCGCCCCCACATCTCAACACACACACACTCCACCCACCCACCCACATGGCCCCCCTCCAGTCCATAGCTGGGTCTCTACTACACAAAGAAGGGCCTGCTGAATGTGGTATTGCATACATCCTGCAATGGTTGTTACTGTACAGTGGAGATGCAGCAGTTTTCTAAACATGTTATGTAGAGCTTTGCTGTAATTCCATGGATGAGGTTATATGCTTGTATTTGTGCTGCTATAGAATTTGCTGTCCATCTTTCATGGCTTTAGTTTCCCTCCTGCTTGTGTTTTACCATTCACCTGCACATTTCATTCAAAAGGTAATAGATCTAGAATATGTCACCTTCGATAATACATGGGCCAACTTTTTGAGCCAAGTTTCTGGGCAACCACATATCCAGTTCCATTTATTCTGATTGGATGATCACGATGATTTCCCTACTGATGATTAACATTCTTCAGAAAAGCAATTGTTGCCCAACATCAATGGGAACATGCTAGAACCATACTAATGAGGAACATTGCCAAGCACCATTGCTCAAAACTTGACCCATGTACCATCAGCTTTACAAAAAAAATAAAAATAAGAAGAAACTTTTTTTACAGCCTTTATTATTTTATTTTTCACTTTTAGTGTGTCACCCAATTCTTGCTATCCTGGGAGTCTGTTGTACGGGCCCTGTCCTCAGCTTGCTATTTTTTTTATCTGTTTCTGAAATTGATTTCATGCCATTGTTATGTAGCCCTGGTCTTGATCCTCTGTGTTTGAGAGGCTTGCTTGTGATGGCAGGGCTGACTGAGGGAAATGCCAAGGACTTGGAGAGGAAGAGTGTGTGCGGATACGCTGCCTGACTCTGCTGAAGCCCCAGAATGGTGTGAGGACAGAGGGCGCATTATTTGGGGGGTGAAGAAGAGTTTATACCTGCTGAGGGGCTTTAACAAGCTGCCTGCAAGGAGCTCTGTCTTTCACGTTCTTCCACTGCCATCACACTACTGTACACACATTGCGTTCCCATTCAGGATAGGGCAGGCTCTTATGTGCGCTGTAATATTCCCTGTATATTCCCTGTCTCTCTCATACTCTTACTGCACACACACACACACACACACACACACACACACACACACACACACACACACACACACACACACACACACACACACACACACACACACACTTTCTCTCTTTCTCTCTCTCTTACCCTCTTTCACACACACACACACACACACACACACACACACACACACACACACACACACACACACACACACACACACACTCATTCCAATACACACACACACACACACTTCTTCTCCTGGGGGCCACACCCCGCCTCTGTGCTGGCCTCCCATTATTGCACACCCAGGGCTGACCCATCTCTGCCCCCCCCCCACCCCACCCCCTTCTTCTTTCGAGAGCATCTTTTATGGAAGCTTCCTCTCGCTGCTGTGTGTTTAGTTGTGTCTCTCCTCCTCCTCTAAAAGGCCAGTCAGCCCCCAGAGGCTTTGCTGGGGTGGGGTGAGAGAGTGAGGGTGGGAAGAGGGGGATTTTTTGCCATGTTGACAGGAGTGGTCATCAAATGGGGCCCGCCACCCTCAGTTACTTCTCCTCGCCATGGGACATTCAGGCTGTGTGTGTGTGTGTGTGTGTGTGTGTGTGTGTCTGTGTGTCTTTGTGTCTGTGTGTGTGAGTATGTGTGAGTGCCTGCAGTAACAGCCACTTAGAGCTGCTATAGAAAGGGACCAGCACTGAGCTGCACAATGCCACTGCAGCTCCCTCTCTCTCTCTCTCTCTCTCTTCTCTCTGTCTCTCTCTCTCTCAATCTCACTCTCTCTCTCGGTCTCTCTCTCTCTCTCTCTGTCTGTCTCTCTCTCCTCCCTCTCTCTTGCCCCAGGGCTGAGGTGGCCTAGGAGAGCTTGGTGGCTGCCTTGGTCCTGAATGGCAGATTTGAGGTAGACGTGAGGTTGATTTGGAATCTGTTAGTGTGCAGCCTGCCTGTCAACAAGCTCTTGCAAGATGCTCTGGGCTCTGTAGGCGTTTTTTGGCTCTCTGGGGAGTGAAACTTTGTACAGTATATAGATTTTCTCCAACATGATTTTATGTGTGTGTGTGTGTTTTTGTAAATGCATGTTTGTGTGTGTGAGATAATGGGTGCGCGATACCGTGCGCGCGCGCGTGTGTGTATGTCTGTGTGTGTGCGCGCGCGCGCGCGATAAGCGCGCGCGAATATAAAAACCGTGAAAACCAATATTATGACATCAATGAGGAGTGCGCGTGATAATGGAATAATTGCGCGCGCGCGCGCAATGATGTGTGATGTGTGATGTGTGTGCGCGGGTGATGTGTGATATTGTGTGTGTGTGTGTGTGATCGCGCGCGTCAATGCGCGCGCAAGCGCGCGGCACGGTCCCAGGCAGAGTGGATGATATTATTGATGGATTATTATTATTAGGATCGCGATGATGATGCGCGCGATAGCATAATATGTCTGCGCGGTATTATTATTGTGTGATGTGCGCGCGACGTGTGTGTGTGTGTGTGTGTGTGTGTATGTCCCAGGTGTGTGCGCGATGTGTGTGTGTGTGTGTGTGTGTGTGTGTGTGTCTGTGTGTGTGTGTGTGTGTGTGTGTGTGTGTGTGTGATGTGTGTGTGTGTGTGTGTGTGTGATGTGTGTGTGTGTGTGTGTGTGTGTGTGTGTGTGTGTGTGTGTCTGTGTGTGTGTGTGTGTGTGTGTGTGTGTGTGTGTGATGTGTGATGTGTGATGTGTGTGTGTGTGTGTGTGTGTGTGTGTGTTCTGTGTGTGTGTGTGTGTGTGTGTGTGTGTGATGTGTGATGTGTGATATTATTATTATTATTATTATTATTGTGATGTGTGTGTGTGTGTGTGTGTGTGTGTGTGTGTGTGTGTGTGTGTGTGTGTGTGTGTGTGTGTGTGTGTACATCTGATGTAATCTCTATCATTTGAAATCAACAGTAAAAGGGCTTCTCCTCTTTCAAGGATTACTATGGCCTGAAAATGATTGGGTGAGGAGGTGTGATTATTATTTCTCACCACCCCCTCATACCACTAACACGTGCAATTCCTCTTCCCCTTCATTTCCCTGGTGCTGTCCCAAGCTGCCCGACGCAGCGCAGGGCTGATATTGTTTCAGCTGCAGCAGCTGGCTTCCCCACACTCTCAATCAAACCAGACCACCGGGGTCAAAGGTCAAGGCAGAGCCCATGCCAGCCGCTCCTCGCACAGCTGGCTTTTACGGCATTCTCGTGGGGCGTCATAGAGATCTGCACACACACACACACACACACATACACACACACACACACACACACACACACACACACACACACACACACACACACACACACACACACACACACACACACACACATCACACATCACACATCACACACACACATACACACACACACACACACAAATTCTCACATCTTACACACAAACACACTCACATGTCATACACAAACATTTCACATTTCACATCTCACACACACACACACACACACACACACACACCTATCACCCACCCCACCCTTGGATCAGGGTAGGATCAGGGGTGTCGTGGCGGTTAGCCACAAATCAGGGCCCCAGACAGACTCCTGCATCCAAAGTAAACTTGTGGATAACATGGTGTGGCAGTAGGAATCCGCCGCTGACATCTTTATGGTGTGTGGAGAGAAGGATGCGTTCAGCGCACTGATGTCACTGATCTTTTCTCCGCAAGCACAGCTGATGGATGTGAATGCTGTTGCTCTGCCAACGATGGCAGAATAGTTAGAAAATATGTCTTTGTTATGCTGGATTTTGTGTAGTTTGACAACTTAATGAAATATGCTTTCAAGAGCAATTCTCCATAACCATGTTATGACATTGGAAATGCAGTGATTTTGCAAGTATGTATACATTTACAACCATATGCCAGATTTTAATTTAATGAGAGTTGACTGTGTGTCCTTGCAACAGCTGACGTGAATGAGAAACCATCTGTTACATTAGATAAAAATTAAAAAAAAAAAAAACATCAGTGTGTTCATCTGGTTTGTTTTTAGGTGTATAATATTGACTATTGTGTGGCTGCTGCGGGAAATGAAGGATATTATATATTGCTACATGCATATTCTGAATGTTATTCTGAATGTTTAGCCTCATTTGGAGTAGACGTATCAACTCCATAGTCCATGGAGAGAGATTACTATTGTAATAGTACAGCATCTTTACCTTGTACTTTAAACCTGGAAGTTCTCAGATTCATGAATATTGATTTTGGACTTGGAGTTCAATCCATGTGCATGGCAGAAAGGATGCTGAACATAAATCTTAATAATGTATCTATGTGGAATGCATTCATGAAGTAAATTTTAGTTCTGTCTGACTGACTGATAAGAGATCCACTTTGACCTCGCTCTCTGTAAGAATAACACTACCCCTTCACACACACACCCACACACACACACACACACACACACAGTGACACTCGTCATTCTTCCCAGTAAAGCACTTCCAGCTGAGAACACACAACCTCCATCTGACCCTTGAGGAGCACCCTTCCATCCTGACATCTCTAAGCAGATACTGTTTCCTTATAAGGATACGTGTACACACATATGCATGTGCAGGAGTGTCTCAAACACAGTATTGATTTATCAAGGGCTTGCCTTTTATGGTGGTGGTCACATTTCCATTTTACGTATCAGCCAAGATGCATTATCCGTAATGCCAAAGGTAAATGTAAAAAGGCAAGTCATTTATCACTGCAGGAAATGACTGAATGACAGATGTGACTTATATAAAATGTAGTTGTAAAACACGATAACAGTTTAAATGCATTTCAGATGCTTTTCCATTGTTGTTCACTTACACTTTGGCTCAGCTGTTCTTTTCCTCCTCCATCTTTTCATTACTCAGGGGCTGTTGTTTGTTGAACTGTTATGTTTTTTTTTATGTTTAACTAAAGGAGCATATTGGTTAATGGTTGCAGCTCACAGTGGTACAGGTAATATAATCTGTAGAAAACAATTGGCTTAGTTCTGGACTGACACGTCATGATCTTAATCACAGACCAATTAAATCCAGACAGACACACACTGTTTGCCTCTTGAAGTTGTTGTCATTAACTTGAGCTTTAATCTGTAATAGGAAACACAACAAAGTTTTAATGTGTAAATGATTGCTGAAATATTCAGGCACTTTATAATTAAAAACAAATTGCAGCAGTGACAAAGTGCAGGAAATGAAATAGCACACCATGGGTATAATTAACACAATGAGATAGTGATGGTAAAAACCACAGATCTCTTAGTGAGTAACGTCAATGCAGTAATAAGGGCGCTGCATGCTACATCTAAATCTAATTATATCTTTGTATGATTACGGGTGTCAGTGATGGTCATTCTGCAGGACAATGGCTTTGCTGGCATATTAAACATTATGAACATCAGCCTTGTCTCTTTAAGAAAAGGTGTCTATGAAGTTTAATTCCAGATGGATAGTGGGATAAACCTCCTCGGCTTGGTTGGAAAGTGTGTTTCTTTATCATGGTATAATTTCAGGTTTTTCACTTTGATGGATTACAAACAAGTAATGTTTGTGCCCAGCATGTGTCTAGCTTTCTTCTGTAATTTCCCTTTAGAATAAAGTTTCTTGAATTACGATTTCTTTGGTAAGTTTAACTTACTCTACTCTAACGTACTCTAATGACTTATTTGCCACCATTTGTGTCGAACAAGTTCTATGGAAGTTGCTCAGCATTTGTCTTGCTTATTGACTTTATTGGGGTCACTGGGTTTATTCAGCTTTAGATTAGCTCTACTTCTGACCTCTTTACAATCTCTTCCTGTGTGTGTGTGTGTGTGTGTGTGTGTGTGTGTGTGTGTGTGTGTGTGTGTGTGTGTGTGTGTTTGTGTTTGTGTGTGCATCCAATCCATAGATCATCGATGAGGAGGAGACCCAGTTCATGACCAACTGCCCTCCTGCTGTGACTGAGAGCACGCCTCGTAGGAGGACCAGGATAGAGGTGTTTTGGACAGCGCCCCCCTCAGGCAGTGGCTGTGTCGTCCTCAAGTAGGTTCCCCCTGAGCCATGTCTCTCATCTCTGCAGCACTGGACACTGAAATGAAGGAAAGCAGTAAATCAGTTTAGTTCGGTTCAATTCAGTTTATGTTCAGTTTAGTCTCAAGGTGCTTTAGAGAACCCAGTTTGAGCTTGATCCTTGAAGTTCCCAGAGCAAAAGGGGGAAGAAAAAAAGCTCCATTGTAGGAAGATACCTTGAGCTGATTCAGCTGATGGAGTGGGGTGTGGGGAGGATGTTCTGTCTACGTGAGGACATCTGGGTATAGAGTTGAGTTGTTACACAGTGGATCAGCGGTAGTGTTGCCACGCAAGAAACAGTCATCCCAGACATGGCAAGTCTGTGAAATCCCTCTCACATACTTGTCTTACTCTGCATCAACATAGGCTGATTAGATAAGTAATCCATCACTGTCTCCAGGTCTTTCTAACACCTCCATGGCAGGGTACCCCAGGGTGCCTCTCACGCCTGCCTTCCCACCTCCTGCAGCAGCACCACCGGTGCCTGCACGCCTGCCCGGAATCTAGTGGTGCACATGATTTGACCAGTCTCAGGTTTGGTAAATGAGTATGGATATGTATTTGCATTCTGGAAGGTACCCCCCACCCAATGCACGGCAGAGGCAGAGCAATCAATGGGCTCAGGCCCTTTTTGAGTGAGTGCGAATGTACAGTGAGCCTTAATTGATCATGATCTGAAAAGTGTAAAATAATTTCTGCCGTGCATGCTGAATTATTAATGCCTTCTCGAGAGCATATTGTGTTAGGGCCTTGCACAGAAAGGATCCCGTTGTGATGGTGGTGATGATATACTCTCCTCTCTCAAAGAGGACAATTTATGCATCCTTCTGATATTTCACTGCCTCATTTCAATATGTAAGGCAAGGCAGAGAAGAAAAAAAAACACAAACACAGACAAACAAGCAGCACAACAAAACACAGCATCGTGTTAGAGTTGAACATTAGCATTTTGAGAGCGGGCAAGAGAGGAACATGGGAGTTGGGGCAGCACACGAGAGAGAGATGAACAGGGAGGAGGAGGAGAGTGGGAAATGGAGAGAGCAAGATGAACTGAAAGTGTGGAGAGAGATAAAAAAAAGGAGGAGAGGAGGAGGAGGAGGAGGTGAGAAAAAAACAGATTGTGGCCTACATGACATTCTAATCAGTGCATTATTAAAGACTTCACTGTGGCTGTCATTCTCATTCTTTTTTTTCCTTCTCTCTCCTTTCTCTCTCTTTCTCTTTCACTCCCTCTCTCTCTCACTGTCTCTCTCTCTCTCTCTCCCTGCCGATTCTGCGTCGTAAAAAAAAAAAAGAGGTCCCGCATTTCTTATTAATGTCCGTTATTATGTGGCTGTCACGATGAGTGATGAGCTTTCCTTCCCTTCCGTCTCCATCCCTTTTTGAGTCTGCTGTCAGCATCTCTCTCTCTCTTCTCTTCTTCCCTTCTCCTCTTTTCCTTTCTGCTTCCTCTCTCCTGTTCGTTGCCTCTGTCTCCCATCCTCGAGCTTGGGTCTCTCTGAGGAGAGCCGCTTGCTCGAACTCCCCCGCTTAACCCTATGAGTCAGTCACCAAGAGAGACTGCCGCTGTGAGGAGGAGATGGGTAGATGCAGAGAGAAAGATAAGGATGGAAAGAGAGACAGAGGGAAGGAGGGGAGGGGAGGGAGGGAGGGAGAGACGGGGAGAGAGTGAGAGCGAGTGAGCGAGCGAGAGAACGTGGGAATTGACGGAGTGATGGACAATATGTGCAGAAAAAGATAAAGAGATTCTTAAGCAAGATAAGGTGATGGCACCTAAATTGGTTAGGAGTAGAGGAAGAGAGGGAGAGAACGCTTGAGACAGATGAAAAAATAGAGGATTTGGGGAGGGAGAGAGAGAGAGAGAGAGAGAGAGAGAGAGAGAGAGAGAGAGTAGAAGAAGGTGCGAAATGCCAGGAGAGATTGGGAGAGAGCGATTGTGTCTGTGGGACTGGCTGGGGTAAACACCAGGTCGCGAGTGTTCCTAAATTACCCTGCCGGGGCAGCTGGCGTCTTGTCATGCATTATGAGCCTAACTCAATATTTGATCAGATGCATTTGAGCAGGCCAAAGAACAATCACTCTGGGCCCGCGCGGATAATGGCTTTCATTTCGGCCAGGAAGGACGGCCGAGTTCTATTATTGATAGTCAGATGTTTGGCTTTAATTTGGACAGCTGAAGCTCCACACAGTCCTGTGCCCACCAGTCAAACAGCACATCCTCCCCTCAGAGATGATCATCTGTTGCTGATAGAGTGTTTGTGTGTGAGTCACCACCATGTGTCTCTCTGTGTGTGTGTGTGTGTGTGTGTGTGTGTGTGCACTGGGTAGAATTGGGTGTATTAGAGGACTTTTTTGGAGGTATTTTTAAACCATGCAAATAATGCGGCGAGGGAGTGAGCCGCCTTTTCCCCCTGCATGGTTAGACGTAATTGAAGGCTCAGGGACGCTGCGTGACGACTGCTCCGAACAGTTTCGGAAAAAGTGAGAGGTAGTGTTTAGTCTTGCACATGAACTCAAGGTCATCCCAGGATACTTAGTTGGCTCTAAGTGGTGCCAATGACTACTCTCTGTCATATGGCCCAATGGATGTTTTACAGTCATAGGCTCATCACACTGTTAGTGCCATAACACTCAAGGTTTGTTTTTACTGAAGTGTCCTGAGCAGTGATTAATTATAGCTCTATGTGATAATAGCTCTTATGTCTGAGGGTTGTTTTTATAATAATAGATTATTGAAACATTTAGGGGTGAGCTGAGTAGACACGCTTCTCTTTCATTTCATTAATGAGAAACCTTTTGGATTGGGTGACACAAAAGTACTAAGCACGTTGTGCAGTTATTTTTACACCCTCACACACACACTCACTCACTCACTCACTTACTCACTCACTCACTCACACACACAGACATACGGTACACACACATAGACATGCATGCACACACTCACACTGAAACACACATGGACACACAAAATCACCACATACCATAAGCCACACTTCACTTGTGTGCCTCTCCCTCTCTCTCTCTTACCCCATCTCCCTATCATCCTCTCTCTTTATTCCCCATCCCTATTGCTTTCTTCCCACACACACACAAATACAACACACACACACACACACACATTACTCCCTTTTCACATCACACACACACACACACACACACACACACACATACACACACACACACACACACACACACACACACACACACACACACACACATTTTTCTCACACACACACACACACATTAACACACACAATACATACACACACACACTCTCTTTTTCTTTCACACACACACACACACACACACATACACACACACACACCTTACACTTCACACACACACACACACACACACATTGCTTTCTCTTCACACACACACACACATTAATAACACACACACACACACACACACAGACACACACAGATTAATCATCAATACACACACACACACACATTATAGCAGACGGACAGGAGGTTTAGGTATGACAGTATCAGCACTGTAAAGGCAGGAAAGTGAGGCTGGCTCTAATAGCATCTCATTGATAGAATTTAAATTGGATGTTAAATAACCATTACTGCGGCTGATTGCCTGGCCAAGCCTGGAAAGTGAGGAGGCTTTCTCCTGGTGCTTTGCTGTCTGAGATATGTGAAATTGGGGTGAGATTGAATTAAAGCATGAACAATTAGAGAGGCATCGACAGTTCCTTTAAGAGGTAGGAAAAGTAGAGAGAGAGAGAGAGAGAGAGAGAGAGAGCAGTTATGTACAGGTATGTGTGTGTGCGTGTGTGTGTGTGTCTTTCTTTGTGTGTGTGAGAGAGAGAGAGAGAGAGAGAGAGAGAGAGAGAGAAATAGAGTGGATGCACCTATAAAGAGAGTCGAAGGGAAAAAAGAATGCCCTTCACCTTTCCACCTGAAAACAGCTTCTCCATTTGTGCTCTCTCTCCATTATACATCTGTCTCTCTCCCTCTCCTCTCTCTCCTCTCTCTTCTCTCTCCATTGTCCTAATCATCTTCATGTCGTTTTTTTTTTGTTCTGCGCTGAATGCCACCTGCCAGTGTCATCATCCGCCAGCCTATTCATGCAGAATATTCAGGACAATAACTTTCCATTTACTTTACCACCCTGCAGAGAGGGGAGGTGCATTTAAGTGGAGGTACAGCTCGGCCGCATATACGAGCCTTTCTGGGGGGCGAGAAAGCTCCTTTATGAGAGTAAAGTGCCGTGTATAGCTGGCTGTCACAGTAAAATATATGCAGAGCCTGTGCCGAGCCCATCGCAACAAAGGAAGCCGAGGAAATAAATAAATAAGAGAATGAATAGATGAATAAATAAAACAACTCAGGTACTTCCCCCTCCACCAGTCTTCAGATCATCAAATCTAATGGCAGTGACAGCGCTGCTCCACCACCACCACCACCACCACCACCACTCTGGACCACGGCAGCATCTTATTTAATTAGGAAATTGAAATAACATCACAGACTCCAAGGCTTGGCGAGCTCTTAAAATGGGCAGCCCTGGAGAATACACTCACACACACACACACACACACACACACACACACACACACACACATGCACACACATGCGAACACACACACACACACACCCATGCAGGCATGTTCACACCCACACACACATGCACACATACATCACTTTCTTTCCTTTTTTTGTCCTCCCTAATTTACTCTTTTTTTGTCACAATCGATACTAACACACACACACACACACACACACACACACACACACACACACACATGCACACACATGCGAACACACACACACACACACCCATGCAGGCATGTTCACACCCACACACACATGCACACATACACTTTCAATCCTTTCTTTTGTCCTCCTCACTTACTCTTTTTGTGTCACAATCACACTAACACACACACACACACACACACACACACACACACACACACACACACACACACACACACACATGCACACACACACACACACACACACACACACACACACACACACACACGCACACACACGCACACACACATTTTGTCCCTTGCATGTCCCCCAAGGACTGCGTGTGGGTCTTGTTCACTCAGTCCAATTGAGAGGAGCAGTCACCGAGAGGCGCCACTAAAGGTTGGCTCTGAACCAGTGAGTCATAAATATTTCCCCACCAAATCCAACTACCTGGATTACACCCAGCGGTGAGCTGAGCCGCTGAAATGCTCTCATTAGGCAGCAGGAGTCCGGTGCTTCTGAGACGTGCTCTTGTTCCGTTGTTGATTCGTTTTTTTTTTTTTTTTTTAAATGTGCCAGCGCGTCCTCTGTCAAGCTCCTGGAGAATCTTGATGCAGAGGTTATTGTCCTCTATTCGCTACTCTCTCTCTCTCTCTTGCTCTCTCTCACTCTCTCTTTCTACTCCCCCCCCACACACTCTCACTCTTTCTCTCTCTCTCTTCACTTGACACATTATTCTCTCTCTCTCTCTCTCTCTCTTCTCTCTCTCTCTCTTTCTACTCCCCCCCCACACACACTCTCACTCTTTCTGTCTCTCTCGCTCTCTCTCTCTCACGCACACACACACACACACACACACACACACAGAGAGACTCTCTCTCTCTCTCTCTTCTTCTCTACACACACACACACACACACACAAACACACACACAGACTCTCTCTCTCACGCACACACACACACACACACACACACACATTCTCTCTCTCTCTATCTCTCTCTCTCTGTCCCCGGAGCTGCTGGCCTTTTTATCTGGAGAGGCCCCTTCCATTCCTGAGGAGTGAAGTGTGCGGCCTCCCCACCGCCCTGTCAATCAGTCTTATCTCTGACAGGCCGCTTATACATCTCTGTCTCTCTCCCTCTCCCTCTCTCTCTCTCTCCTCTCTCTTCCCTCTCTTTCCCTCTCTCTCTCTCCCTCTCTTTCTCCCTCTCCCTCTCTTTTTCCTCACTGCCAGTCTGGCTGGCTGTTGACTGCCTGCCAGATGGGCTCCTCTGGCGTTAGCGTTAGTGTTAGTGTTAGCGTTAGCGTTAGTGAGGACTTTGTTCCACACGCCCTCCGCCTCCTTCCTCTCTGAAGGGTGGAGGAGCCCCGATGCCGCTGAATGTCTCTCCGCATAAAAGGGTGTTGATTGAGCCCCAAATTGTTTCATATTAAAAATATTCAAATGAAACCCCTCTCGTCTTTGACCCCATCGAGGCATTGAGACTGAGGATGACTCACGAATGTATTAGCTTTGTGATGGAAAAAACTAAATGTGGAAGAACATTTTCATGCATCTGTCCTTTGTTCAGATAGCTGTGAATTGCTGTGAATTGGCTCTGAATGTCCCCTGATTAAGCTGTTCCATTGGGTTCTGTAGGCAGCTCCCTGCTCATCTACTAAAGCTCCCACCTGTTACCTTTCAAGCCAGTGTTAAGTTGCTGCCATGAGACTGGGCTGTGGAGCTGCTGCCTGCCTGCCTGCCTGCCATGTGTCCCGGGGGCTCCCAATTAGCCCGTGGGGAGTCGTGATTTCTCTCTCTTCTCTACGCCACATCCTAACAATGCCTTTCTCCTTCCTCCCCACCTCCGTGTTTCATCTCTCCACCTCCACCTGCTTTCTCTCTCTCTCACAATAAATACCCCTCACCATCTTCTCTCTCTCTCTCTCTCTCTCTCTCTCTTATATCTCTCTTATATCTCTCTGCATCGATTGTGTTTTCTGTCCTTCTCACCTTCTGTCTTTCTGTCTCACTCTATCCTCCCCTCCCTTCTCCTCTCTGCTTTTCTTCTACCCACTCCTGTTCTCATCTCCCTCTCTCTTTTCTTTCTTTTTTCTCCCCCTTTCCCCTTTGCGCAGGGCAAGCATTGTTCAGAAGAAGATCATCTACTTCCAGGATGAAGGCTCCCTCACAAAGCGGATGTGTGAGAAAGGTAAGCCTTTCATGGCCTCGAATGAGATGAGGTGGCTGGCTCAGTCGCCTCCAAAGAAAAACCCATTCTCTGCTACCATCCTCATGTGTGCCTTCGCTACCTCCCAGTCGAGTGCAGTGCGCTGCACGGTGGGATATATATAGAAGTGTGTTCTTCCTTTCTTCTCGTCTGCTCTCTCTCGCTCCCCCTGTTTCCTTCGCGAGAAATGCAAAGGCATCAGTTGCAGCGGAGGAGAGTGCCTAAGCTTCGTGGCAGCACTTGCATGAGAATGATCTTAAATGAGTTTGGGGCCTCCCGTGGTCCGTGACATTGGATGTTGAACACTGAGGAGATGATCAAAGGTCTTGTGTGCGTGCGTGTGTGTCTTTGTGTGAGTGCGTGTGTTTGTGTGTGTGTGTGGGTACGTGTATGAGTATGTGTGTGTGCATGCATGCAGGCGTGTGTGTGTGTGTGTGTGTGTGTGTGTGTGTGTGTGTGTGTGTGTGTGTGTGTGTGTGTGTGTGTGAGTGTGAGTGTGTGTGTGTGTGTGTGTATGTGTGTGTGTGTGTGTGTGTGTGTGTATGTGTGTGTGTGTGTGCCCAGTGATCTTGTAAACAAGCCACTCCTGTGTTTCTGATCTCCTCTCCCTCCCTCTGCAGAGCCGCTCTTTGGGGAGGCCACAGACAAGCCGCTCCTGGACTGCTGTGCCTGTGGCACCGCTAAGTACAGGGTGACATTTTATGGCAACTGGTCTGAGAAGATGCATCCCAAAGACTACCCCAGTAAGTGCCATTCAAACCTGGATGAACCCCTATAAACAGGTGTCTTATTACTGCTGCATATGCACCTCTTATATAAGCACGTGTATCACAATGGATGGAACCTGCTATACATTACACATTCACTGTGTGTTCTTACCTCAGGCTAGAACTTGCTGCGTATACCTCATTTGCAGGTTATAAAAAGTCCACACCATTAAGATGGCTATTTCACTCTCTGTTGGATCTCTGAAACATCTCCTTCACTGCAGACTGGTGATTGTGGTTTTCTCTAAAGACTACTCACTTAAAAGCTTGGTACATTCAAAATAAACTGTTGTCTATTGTGCCACACATGCTATGAAAAAGTAAATGTACCATGTAGTTCATAAAACTAAATCGGAACCTCACTCTCACATGTACAACAAAACATCTGTTACCCAAATAGAGCGTTGTTAAATTTACTGTGACAGAGTTTAAGGTAACCAGCCAATGTTTTAAAAATTGAAGTAAGAAAGGTAACAATGAAGCATGCTATAAATGACTATGTGAAGAGGAATGTTGGGTTCTGATGGTGTTGTTATTTACTTCATACAATGAATTGTCAAAATGTCACACTCAAAATAGCTGAATTTTGGTACTTCTATAATCTTGGCTACCAACAAAGACGCCTGCAGGCATCCAAAACATGCCGTAGATGACTATGGCACAAGGAGAACCACAGAGCCTGCCTGCTGCATGGCCATGACTAACACCACTGGCACAGTGTGTGCCACTAGTACATTTAGTTTTCGTCTCTTCCTCAAGAGATAGCAGCCACGTGTCCCTGATGACTAAGGCCATGACTGATTCACTGGTGCTTTGGATGTTCAGTCAGGCCTTATGCTGTATATGGGATTTCTTCACAAATGCCAGATTTGCCATTACATGTAGCTACAAAAACACAGGCCACAAACAGAATAACATGGGGTGAGGCCAAAGGCACTACCTATGCCTTGAATAACTCTTTTTAAAGCAATCATTAGTGAACAGCCTTAAAATTGTCTTAAAGATATGCAGAGTTACTTCAAGCTGACTGTTGGTTTTGGCTGCTATTGTCTAATTCCTTTGCTTTACTCATTCTACACTTATTAATGGCTGTGTCCGCTCATGAAAATGACACTCTTCACACAGTGCTAACAGAGAGGCAAGAAACCCTAATGATTTTGTTTTCTGATTATGTCAGTGATTTTGTAGTGTTTTTATGTCTGTGAGTGTAAGGCAAAGTGTGAAAGACCACTTCTCATAATGTACTGAGGTTCTGGGTTTAGAAGAAAATGGTAACTGATAGCAGTGATGAATGTAATGTAGTGCAACCCTCAGCCGTACATCTCCACATTCACTCGTCCTTTTCTGTGTAGCAGCTGATTAATCGCTTGTCTTTGCTTAAATGGCGGTGCTTATATTTTGCTTGTGCAAGCTCCTACTCAGTCGATGGGTACCTTAGATGGAAGCAAGCTGAACTCACACCATACCTTGTATATGCTTGGGAAAAATGATTTAGCGTTTATATTGATGGCCTTCAGAATGTCTTTTCTAAGCCGAAAAATCATCTGTGTCTGCATATTACCTCCATATTACCATGGAAGTGCTCTTGCACAAACTTTGCATCAGCCTACGCAGCCCCTGGCCATTGACAGTTTCTTTCTTGGTTTGACCTTTAACCTTGGCCAATTCAAAATTGCTATTACTTAAAACCGTGTTCTATAGCAGCAGTGGTGAATGTTAGCATGTCACTGCTGGCATGGCCTCAGTGGAAGCAGATGACACCTCCTTATGACCCTGACAACCCACTTACGTGCCCTAATGATTGCCTCTATTGCCACAGGACAAGCTAATGATGAAACTCCCAGCCATTATCCCAGTTTCGAAATGCTACATCAGCGTGTGGTGTAGTCACCTTACCACTGAATAGTTTAAACATTTTTGAGCATTTTTGTCGAAGTTAGACTTTACCTTGGGGGTATCTTCAGTGTCAGTTCCTTCCAATGACATGTTTGTGAAAGAGGATTTAACTGCTTCCTAAATGTGACACCAAGAAATGACACCCACTGACAGCTATGCACCTCACAAAATGACTGTGAACGAGGCGTCTGAAGCCTACGCTTGCTCCTAGCCAGCCCTCTTGTCTTTTGCGGGGTGTTTGTGGATAACCTTGAGACGGCCTCGTTGGCAGTGAATTAAGCTGCCGGATTACTGCCGCTCTCCACTTGAGGTTGTGCACCCGCAAACACAGATCAATATACTGATTAGAATGGACTCCCAGAGTAAGATAAACCCAGAGATAGAGGTAGCTCTCTAATATATGAGCTTAACAGTCAGAGCAAAGAGGCAGTGAGAGAGAGAGGGGAGGTGAGAGAAAGAGAGAGAGAGAGAGAGAGAGAGAGAGAGACTGATTTTAGAGAGAGTTGGCATGGGCACCGTCTTGAACTCTTAGAAAGACACATACAGAGCACATGCAGCTTGAGACAGACAATATCTACAAAGATATAAATACACTATCACACACCAAACACAGACAATATCTACAAAGATATAAATACACTACCATACACCAAACAACACACATATGCTAACTCACAGGTGTAGTTAACATCTGAAAAGTAGCCAGTTGAATGGATGTATTATAGCACCTAACATACACTTGTCTTGCACTTCCCTAGTACTTACACTTCTGCACTCTCATCCTTCTGTAGTAGGATTTATCGTTGTAGTATTCATTTGTCCCCTAAATTTATACCATACCGGTTGCTAAATTTGCACAATTCTTGGACCTAGATGAGGTAAGTCGCTTTGGACAAAAGTGTGTGTTAAATGAGTAATTGTATAAGTGTATGTGTAAAGGTATAAAGCCCCTCAGGTTTACTCATGTTGAAAGTAGTAGAATGCAGCCCCAACACAGAATTTGAATAGTTAAGCCAGATATTAAACAGTTCTTTCCTGTAAATGTGTCATTCATGGTAGCAGGATCTGGTAAAACAGAGCGCTTCACAACACCGATAGTACGGAACTGTCACCCCACCTTTCTATTTTTACAGCACAATCCGTCCATTCTCTATTCTCCCTTCAGCCACAAGGAGAACACGGCAGACACAACCGAATGAACAAGTGTCAGTGGCACACATTCTCATCATGAAGGTTATTCTGAATCAGGGCAACATGTTTTTTTTATGTCCACACTCACCTGAATTTATTGACTCCCCCCCTAGCGTCCCCTTGTGTCCCCCCTCGCCCCCTGCTTTGTATGCCTCACTTTCCCTTTTGCATGGGGACATTGCAGCCAGATGGGCCTTGGCTGTTCAGGCACCTTGAGACAAAGGCAGGAGAAGGTTAAAGAGGCTGCCTTTGAAATGATGCTGGACTTGAATCAGGTGGCTGAGTGATGTGGGGAGATGGGGACACATGTCTCACTACCAGGCTCTAAGGGCTCTCCGCTTTGTGTCTCTGCCCGGCAGCAATTAGAAATCCCACCTGCAACTTTGATTGTTTTGTGTCATCTGAAAAAGCTTTTTGTATTTGAATCAGACAGTTTTTTCCCCCTCTTTTCAATGTGTGAATGTTATCAAAGGTCAGAGAAATAGACAATGGAAATAGACAAATAGAAAATGTAGTGCACCTCACCTAACAGGAGTAAACTTGAGGACAGGCAACACTTGAAATATCCTCTCCTCATTGAAATATCCTTTAATTGTATGAGAACCAGTCCCAGAGACTGACCAAAAGAAAAAGAGAGAGAGAGAGAGAGAGAAAGAGAGAGAGAGCTGAGTTGGGCAGAAAATATGAAAATAAGCATTCGAACATCAGACAGTAGTGTAGAGATTAGGCCCAGGTCTGGCGGATTGTGAGGGATTAACCTCACTGAGGAAGTGTAGGGTAAGCACTTCCTCTGAAGATGTGTATACAGTCCATCACGCCGCAGGAATGGTGTAAATTGCAAAAAGAAATTAGATTGGAGGGATTTTGAACAGGACGCCAGGAGGGCCAAGTGGGAGCTGAACAGTTTTGTTTTGAACAATTGTGCTTTTTAACAGTGACCTTTACTCAAACATAGTGCTTGTGTGACCGAGAAAGATAGAGTCTTAAAACTTTTGAGTGCTCATAGAAAGAAACAAAATGTATTTTGGAATTGGAAGTATGCCTGTTGTCAATGAGCAGTTGCTTTTTTTAACCTTCAACGAATATAGATTAAACAACAACAAAAAAATAATATTTCAAGAAGGTTTAATTTTTATGTCTTGACGACAGCACTTAACCTGATTGTGGAACTACCCATAGCGATACCTTTTGCCAAAACCATTTTCTGGCTGTTAGGATGTCCGTTATACTTGTCCCCAGACTAATTATCTGTCAGAGAGGGTGTAATTGGGGAGCACATCTCCCATCGATGTTCTTTCTGTGACAGAGAACCATAGGATGCCCCTGGGTCCTTATGTCAGAGGTTGACTAATCATGTCTCTTCTCAACAAGTTGGCCTGACCCGCTGCTATAAAAAAGTCTGTGTTAGAGATGCTGCAGCCAGAGGCTCTGGAATGAACTGACAGACTCAGTGACTGATAATGTAGAGAGACAGCAGCAGCCAATCCAAATAAGTGGAAATTGGCTCTCGTAAGGGGCAAAGCAGACACAGCAAAGCAGCTTTGGAACAAGAGCCTGTTGGGAATGTATGGATTCAAGGATGCTGAATTCTAGCTAACTGTATTGAATTGTATACATACATACATACATACATACATACATACATACATACATTCATACATACAAACATACATGCAATACAATCATACATACATACATACATACATACATACATACAAACATACATACAATACAATCATACAATCATAAATGTTTTGGATTATGTTGTTCATGTGGAGATATCCAGACATGAAAGGGTCACTTGCAAAACTGGTAGAGTTTAGCTGAACACCAAAACATCTATGTAATAAACTTTGCTGAAGAAAAATAATGAAAATAACTTTATTATCACAGGGCGTGCCAACCACTGGTCAGCGCTCATTGGAGCCTCCCATTCAAAGAACTACGTGCTGTGGGAGTACGGAGGCTATTCGAGTGATGGGGTCAAGCAGGTCGCAGAACTGGGCTCGCCTGTCAAGATGGAGGAAGAGATCCGCCAAAAGGTAGGCTTGTGGAACAGACCAACTTCTGAGGCTCATGCAGAATCCATCCACCCAAACCCTTTTAGAATCGAATGACGCAACAGATGAAGACAATATCCAAAGAGCGATATCTACTGACTAGTTAAAGAAGCCCTATGCAAGTCTGGTTATTCCTTCGCTGTTTCTGGGTTTTCACCTGATTTTGGCTCGCATTTTTCACGACATAGCTCCCCCTGCAGCTTCGGTAGCAAGTGACTGCTACGCTAAACCCCCACTAGCTAGCGAGCTAGCCATCAAGAAACCAAGCTAAACATATACAGGGCTCACAATAAAACGGTCGAGCAAACACATTGTTCAAGAGACTATCAAACCACATTACAAAAACGAAGTTCACCCAAGGGTAGGCTACTTACAATTTCAGCAGCAACAAAGCCAAGTCGGAGTCCGTTTTACAGTCTTCTTAGAAACTACAATCTTAATACATTTTCGAGGCCTTCCGCCGAGTCACATCCGGATTTCTTCGGTCCGGGACCAGAAAGTTTTTCAGCGAGGAGAAGCACTAGGGGAGACGAAACACCCACCAAGCATTAAAAAAGTGTTGTAGAACCATCAGAACGACTCTCAACCTGCATAATTAAGGTAATTTTTGCTAAAATTGTTGCATAGGGCCTCTTTAATGTCTCACAATGTCACCAGGGCACCGACAGCCAAATTGCAAGGCTGGTTCTCTGCCTGCGGGGCACTGCCAGCTATGCTAGGTGTCCGATTCTCGCCATCACAAGTTTGTTTACCATCAAAATGACTGCAAAGCTGTTATATTAAGGTAAAAAAAAACTTGCTAATGAGTGATACTTTGTCTGATGTATAATCTGATGCAATACTGAACTCATCTTTTCCAGACAAGGGAATACGTATAATGTTACAATCATATCAAACTCATCTCTCTCAAATGAGGGAATAAGCAGCACAAGTTGCACAACACACTGCACGGATGCCGACATGGACGTTTGAGGAGAGGATTTGGTCTCCTATTGCGGTGCTTTTCTGTTCAGAATTAATATCAGCCATGTCTACAGCCCCATGCTAACAAGGTTCGCTCTATCCTCAAATAAATACATTGCTCAGCACCTGCAGTTCCAAACAGTTACTGATTTAACACTAATCCCTCCCTGGAAATTGGGTAGGCAATATCCCTTTTGTCCTTGGAGAAGTCCGATAAGAATAATAATGGAAATTATAGGCAGGTTCCATACAGAGGAAGAGTGATAAAATTGCGCTGAAAAGGCGCCGCATGGTCATTATATTACTTTGACGCTATAGCTGGGTAATTACGTGGTCATGGGAGAGGCCGATGGATAAGCCCAGAGCCATATAAAGGTAGAGTTGCGACAATGGGTGTTCAAAATTCGTTAAGGTCACGTGGTTCATGTAAACTTCAAAAAGTTCCCGGAAGTGATTGACAATGGATTAGAATGCATTAAATTAGCTACTGTTCAATGAGAGACAGAGCCACAATTTTGGGTAGGGTAGCCTAATTGACAGACAATAAATGCATTGATATACAATATTTATAACACAGTGTAATTATTGTGTAAACTGTGTAGTCATCCTACCATTACAACTATATTAAATTAAATTCCAGACCGTAGCCTGCTAAATATCGGAAGGTGACCTTTTTTTCTCCCTTTTAGCCTATGTGTCACTTAATATTAATTTCTGTACAAATAGTAGGGGGGCCTATGTGTCTAGTTTGGGGGCTTGTGGGATTCGCATGTTAATTTTTGGAGAGTATTATATCTTTGTTCTAGGGGTTCTTAAGAGTAAAAAAAACATGTCCATTTTTTTTGAAGGTTTTGAAGGACCCAAATCAAAGGTCAAATTCAGAAAAGGTTAAATTTGGTGTTTTGTCCATAAATCTCACATTGCTGGTATTATAGCATAGGGTTTGGTGCCAAAAAGCAAAGATATTCTACAAGGTAGTGTGCAAAAGTGGACCACATAAACAATACAACATTATAAAACATTTTTTCAGAGCACAAAGTGCAGAGATCTCTGTTAAATCAAGTTTAATAGACTTTTACATAGTACCAGCTGAACTTACCAGTCTGTAAGGCCTTCTGAAGCCTATGTAAGTGTAGAGAAAAGAAAGGGTAAAGGATCAGCTAGACAAACAGACAGGTGTGTGTGTGTGTGTGTGTGTAAGAGAGAGAAAGAGAGACACTACCAGCATGGACGGATTATGAACTTTCAGGCCCCTGGGCCCAGATGTATTAAGGGCCCCCCACTAATTGTTGCTGGGGACATTTTTTAAATTTATTTGATGTGATTTCCTGTATTCTGGTGCATTTTGGGGATGGCCAATACTTTATTTCAATCAGATTCATAGCCTGTGTGTTGATATGATGTGTTGATATTGAGGCAATGATTCCATGCAATGGCTTGGGCCCTCTGACTCCTTGGGCCTCTGGGTTTGGACCCGGTAGGCCCGTGCAGTAATCCATCCCTGACTACCAGTGACAGTTGGCTGTTGATAGCTGGCAGTGATAGAATTTAGAATATCGAATAACTTGAAGCACATAGTGCTCTGTTCTTCATGGTTGGTGATATTAGTGACCTTCTAGACTTCTACATTTGAGCAAGCACATTTTCATAGTTCATGGTGGCACAGTCTAGTTTCTGAGGTGTGTCTTTCTGTTAGTCAGGTGATGGCACACATATTCTAAAAGAAACAGATTTTGGGCTATGTATCCAGTGGCAGATATGTGTGGACTGGTGAATGACCCATCACTAGAGCCAAATTTCTTGTTTTTGTCCATGAGAGAGTATGGAGATGGGTATCACAGATCAGCCAACGATTACATTGTTACAGTGCAGTTATTTTACAACAGAACAAAGCAGTTTGGCACAGGAACTGCTACAAATAATATTGTAACGATTTGATAGCGACACACACAGTTGTCCAATCAAAAGGTTTATTAGCTGAGAACGAGAGCACACAGACCAAGACCAAGACACACCAAGATACAGAACACAATACACACGGGGCAGGTCAAACAGACACACACACTACACATACAGGGGAGGACGCAGCCCCCCACACAAAAAGGATCACACATGAGGGAAAACTAAAAGGGAAACATGTTACACTAAAGACGCTAACATTACACTCATAACTTAGGAGAATAACGACATAAACCCCCCAAATGTTCGCTCTCGTATCCCAGGATGCCCTGCGCGGGAGAACGCTAACACTGTCTTTTTGTGCCGACGCTACAATATACTATAAATAACATTTTGAAGTCAATGACTTTTAACAGGTAGTCAGTGTAAAGATGCTATGATGGGGGAAATATGTTCATATTTTTTGTGTGTGTGAGCAGCTGCATTTTGTATAAGCTGTAAGCTCTTTAGACAGGTATTATTACAGCCAGCATAATAGCATTGCAATAGCATTGCAATAGTCTATCCTTGAGATGACAAAACATTAATTTCTCGGCATCTGGTAAGGATAAGGACTTTCTTATCTTTGAAATGTTCCTTAAATGGTAAAATTAAGTTTTGGTTATCTGTTTTATGTGATTACTTAGTGCTAGGTCCTGGTCAATTATAACTCCTAGGTTTTTAACACTTGGATGAGGTCAGTGGAACATCACTATATGTAGCCTGTGATGTGGATAGGATATCCCTCATCTTTTTAGAACCTAAAACCATGTCTTCTGTTTTATCTGAGTTCAAAAGCAGGAAAGTATTCCTCATCCATGTCTTTATATCTCTTATACATGTGTCAAGTTTGGCTAACGGTGTTAATTCATCAGGTTTTATGGAGAGGTACAGTATAGTTATGTATCATCTGCTAAACAACAGGGGCCTCAGTACTGAGCCTTGAGGCACTCCACATTTTACCATAATCTGGGTAGATGGTTTATTATGGACCTGTACAAATTGTTGACGGTTAGGAAGGTATGATCTAAACCTTTTTTGTGTTTTTCGACCTTTTTTGTGCCAGGAACAGGAACTGCACCCTGTCTGTGTGTGTGTGTGTGGGTGAGATAAGAGTATGTCACAATGAAGTCGCTATGTCTTGCTTCCTATTTTCTGTGTGCATCTGTACAATAAAAGACACAGCTTTTGGGCTGCAGAGTCAGAGAATGGTGTGAGGAATTCTTCCATACATTATAGCAGGCTCTCCTCTTGGTACCAGAGTTTGTGGGCAAAGCCATACGTGTTGTGGTTCTTGTATCTATATGTTGGGGTTAAATTCCCTGACAGTTACCAACAATGTTAACAGCAAACTCAGCTTCACTGCTGCAAACAAAGTTGGCTATGCTTCGCCATATAACAAATCAGCTAGCCTTGTGATAACAAAATCTTTACCTTTTGTTTAGTCCACTGAAAGTTATCCACATATCAAACGATTCAATACACAGTTATGGAGGAATTGTTTTGGGGAAGCAGTTGCACTATATCCCACTTTTGCTGCCTTTAAGCCACTTAAATCCATAGCCTAGAAGATGGTATGGCATGGCCTACAACTTGACGTGATGGTGAAGCTAAATGCCCAAGAAACATCACGTCATAAAAGTTGTAGGCCTACTAAACGCAAAAACTTAATGACAGCTTGTTCGTAGTGGTGTAGTGCTGCCTAATTGAAATGGATTTGGCAAGGGGTATCTTATATTCGGCTATTACGTGTCGCACATTTATTGGGCTTTTAGCATCTTTTAATTTATTTGATGAGGAACTGATAAAGACTGAGCAACAGAAAAGTCATAGTCGATATATAAATCGTTTGTAATTAGGCTATTAGCCTACTATTACTTTACTACTATTAGCCTACTGTTATTATTATTATTATTATTATTATTATTATTATTATTATTATTATTATTATTATTATTCGTCCTTCCTTTTCCTTTAGAGGAGATGTTTTTCTTTTGCAGAGGTGAAGAAATGCGATGGACATTTGCCTGTGGATGGAAACAGTGAAATAGATGGTGTCCTTGTTATGCATTTCAACTTATAGTCACGACTTAATTACTGTCAAACAAATGTGCAAATCCAGATTTGAATGCAAATCCAGATTTGAGTGTCCTTCCAGATTTTATGCTAACAAGGACATTTGAGCCAAAGCTCTCTCTCTCTCTCTCTCTGTCCTTCTCTCTTCCTTTCTCATCTCACATCTTTCTCTATCGTCCCTCTTTCATCTGTCGTTCCTCCCCTATGTCCCCCTGTCCTCTCCTCTCCTGCTGATCATCTGCTTGTTCTTGTGCTGTAGGCTCATTGAGCAGATGCTCCCACGGAGTGCTTATTGAAAAGTAATGGAGACCCCGAGTCTCGGCACATAATGAGCACATTACAGACGTCAGCGGCCATGTGCGTGTGTGTGCGTGAGAGGAAACCTCTTAGCGCCAGAGCCTTGACTGGGCTTATCTCACTGTCCTCCACCTCACTCCCTTTCTTTTCCACACACACATACACACACACACTCTCTCTCACACACACACACACGCACACACACACACTCACACACGGACGCACACACACACACACACACACACACACACACAGACTCATACATGCAGACACAGACACACAACTCTCTCTCTCTCTCTCTCTCTCTCTCTCTCTCCCTCTCTCTCTATTAGACACCCTCCTCTGAGCATTAACATTTGCACAAGAGATAAGAGGCATGAATCTGACAAGAATGTCAGCCATTACGTTGGCACTGATATACGTTCTAGATACTGTAGGGCGTCATCGAGACTAATGCCGATAGTAATCGGCCATTCATTTCCTCGGCGCTCTGTGGGAGAGCGAAAAAAGCTCCGAGAGGGGCCGGATCCAAAGGGCTTCTCTCAGCACGTACGAGATGGCGTACAAGATTTATCAGCTCGGTGGGGCCTGACAGCTGGAGCGTTTACAATAATGCCCCAGACACATTCCCCCCGACCTGTGTGTGCCAGCAAGACGCCAATCTGGACCAGCCGGCGCGTCCTCCTCTCCGCCTCTCCATCCCCCACTGAGACGGGGCATTTTGATTACAGGGGTTGATCACCGTGGGTGGCTGCTTATTGAGTGATTGTGGCAGGCTTGCAAAGTGGGAGGCTTGAGAATACACGGTGAGGGAGCAGGATGGTGGGTGTGGGGTTGTGGTGGGGTGGGGTGTGCTTGGGGTGTTGGGTTGATGGGAGATAGAACAGATGCTGAGGGCTAAGGGTCGATTTCCCTCTATATAAGCTATAAGGGCTCTGTTAGTGTCGGAGGGGCGCCACATAATCACCATCCTCCGCGGGCGTTTGTCAGATACAGGAAAATGACATTAGATTGTTGCTGCGATTGTGCTTGAGATCTCATCAGCTTGACCTGATGACATTTGGCTCGGGGGCTGTCATTCATGGAGGGAATGGCTTGGCCAGTAGTAGCTGTAGCCATTCCCCCCATCCCTGCGGTGACAATGCCACTACTTACACCTGAAGGATCAATACTCACACTGATTGCTTGGCTTGAAGCAAAGCGCTGCATCAATTACCAGCTTCCCCAGAAATCAGTGCAGAAATCAGAGTGATGCGGCTGTGTTAATACACTTGGACAACAGGGGGTGGGATTGAAGGGTGGGGTGGGGGTGGTGTGTCTTTCCTCCAGCACTTTGGAAGGAAATTCAAGGTTATCTCCATTTTTATTACCTAGTGGAGGTATTGATATGTAATGCCACACACTTCAGCTGAAGTATCAGAAGAACTTTTAAAACAAATTGAATGTTGCCATTAAAACAAATTGAATGTATGAGTAATGCGTTTTATGTAGTTGTACTATGTATGAGTGATGCATGTGCTGTTGTTTGCCATGGGCATGTTCTGTCACCGTGGTGATGATGTGGAGGGATGAGACAGGGACCCGGTACTCCATCACTGCTCCGCTCTGCTCTCGTCTCGTCTCGTCTCGTCTCTTCTCTTCCTGCCGGTGACCTTGTCGAAATCCTGCCCAAGGTGAAGTAACCACGATGAATTTGAGCACTGGAGCAAGAAAATGGCCAGGCAGGGCTAAATGCTGACACAAACAAAAATCTGTCTTCCCCACTGTGTTCGCCGTGAAAACAAGAAGTCAGGCGCAGGGTAGGGGTGGAGGTGTGTGTGTGTGTGTGTGTGTGTGTGTGGATGGGGCGGGGGTGCTGGGGGTGGAGGGTGTGTGTGTGTGTGTGTGTGTGTGTGTGTGTGTGTGTGTGTGTGTGTGTGTGGATGGGGCGAGGGTGGGGGGGGGGTATAGCAGAGATGAAATTCAAATTGAAATTCACAAGGAGTGTAGGTGTTAGCCATGGGGGTTCAGAGAGCTCACCATTTCATTTGTCGACCCAAGGATGCGTGGAGGACAGACAAGCTCTTTATATATTTTTTTTGTCCCTCAGCACCCATCCTCAGATGATGACTTTGTCATCTTTTTAGATGTCCATCTGTCTTTCTTTTCGTTTACACACTCCTCCTACCACACGCCCCCCCCACCACTCCCCTCCATACTCCTTCTACAGTCTGTGCACTTTCGATGAAAGATACTCTCTCTTGGGAACAAACACATTTGGTTTCATTTATAGCCAGACAGGGTCCTATATCCATATTGCCATTGCCTGTAAAATCCTATGGAGAACGGTGGCAATCACGGCGGACTGATATACGTTTTCACGAAGCCAGAGCTCATCTCTTACTCCCCGTAGGCGATTTAATTGGAAATATAATAGCCGAGCGTCGCTGGAGTCCGCTGGGCACCCCCTTCCTTTCATTTTCATCTTTGGTATTCTTGAAAAAATCTCTCTGTGGTGTTTCACGTGTCTCTTGTACAACGCGCTCCTCTGTGCTGCCTGTGGTGCTACGGTGGCCCTCGTGCTATTTACTTTGTGTTTTCACATGATAAAAGAGGCCTCGCGTCACAGCGTTGCTGTCAGAAGTTATTTCTCCAGTGGAACAGACTTCACGACGATAGGATGGGATGGTAGGCATTGGAAGCATACAGAGGGAAACGCTGGATGAGGATTGTATGAAACGGATACGACACTATTGTCACAACGACTTCAGCCGGCCTCTTCCTCCCAGCACAATATGACATGGCTCAGCTTTTCGCTCGACCAATGGGTTTTCGTTTGCTACTCACTGAGATTGCCTCTGTGTGTCAACTCTGATTTACAGCGGGAAAGCGAGGACATTTTATTTGAATATGTGTACGTTTTAACTCACTATGTGGGAACTGCTTACAAACTTAGTTCTGCTTAGTGCTTATGGCTTTAACAGCATAGTGCCCCTCTTCACATTAGAATTAGCCACACCACATGTTTCCTGTGAGTTTTCCGATTCGAGAGACAACATCATTGCTGTTTGGTTAGGGGGACTGCTCGAAATCTGGGCACCCTATTGGTACTGGCGTTGAGTTGAAGGAG
>NC_063202.1:8626359-8628859 GCF_017589495.1 Alosa alosa
GGGATACATCTTCAGTACACACTGGAGGTGTTTTTTTGTCAGCAGCTCTCCACAGAAGGACTTGCAGCTGTGCACGCTTCATGTGTTCCGCTGCATATTCTCTTGTTGGAGGAAGACTCTTTATTTTAGGAGGGTCTCTGTTCTTGGTGAATAGCATGTATCTCAAGTTACTGAGGCTTTCAGCTGTCTTTCCATAGTAGAGGCAAGAAAGGAAATCCATTCATTCATTTAGTGGGCAGCCGTGGCCTACTGGTTAGCACTTTGGACCTGTAACTGTACACTTCAACCACGGTTGAGCTTGAGCAACGCACCTGACCCCTCACTGCTCCGCGTTGTGTGTGTTCTTCACCTCATGTGTGCTTCATCTCACTCTGTGTTCACTAATTCACAGATGGGATAAATGCAAAGACCAAATTCCTATAAACCTGATTTACATTTGTTGTTATATTTGTTGTTGTAATTCCAAATGATTCGTGTCATCCTTGCAATACTGGAAGAAATCATTTTCTTGATTCTGTCCTCTCCTCCTGTAATCAACTTTGCAGTTTTCTCTGTAATTCAGGGGGCAAATTCAAGGACTATTATAGTTAATGTGCTGACTAACTGGCAAGTACCTCATAACTCAGACTAGTTTGTATCAATCTTGGACTGTGGTGTCTGTTTTTAAAGCATTAAAAAATGTTAGGATGAAAAATATTGTTGTCTGTAATTCTGGGGGAAAGTCCAAGGACAGTTATAATTAATGTGCTAACTACCTGGGAAGTACCTCACAACATTGCTGTCTGAAATTCAAGGGAAATTAAAGATAACGTGATAGCTAACCCGCAAGTTGGTGAACTAGGGTACATCAGACTTGCTATAATTCATATTAAAATGAATTATTATTGAATGATTGTATTCCTGTATGTATTAAGCTACATGGCAGTTCCATAATTAATTTAATTTAATACCAAACATGACACGATTTAGAGGTATAAGCTATTATGCAACAAAAAGGAACCTAATTAAAGGTCACTTTCCAAAAGGTATTTTGTTCTCTGGAGGGACCTAAACTATTTTTCTACTTTATTATGGTCAAAGCTGATTTCTGTATGAAAAGAGCTTTAATTTGATACCATACATGATGGGTTTATATGTTAATGTCTTTTTAGATGATTTTCTATGATCAAAAAAAGGGGTGTGGCAGGTGATGCCATTTTAAAGAAAATGCTCAGGGGTGCCGGAGCGGCACCCGTCAGATTCTGAAAGGACACCCCCTTACCTATCAATTTATGCAAAAAAATTGCATTAGTACCTTATGTCACACTTATGCCCAAATTTCACAAAGTTCTACCTGACTATGAGGTTGCATTCCCTGATAATCTGTGATTGTTATCACAACTGATTTTTTTTATATATTGTCACATTGTCATTTTCTTGTTTTATTTATTTTTCATTTCACTCCTACAGATGTTGTCTACCTCCAAGGGCTTCCGCATTTGCTTTTGTTATTCCCCACTGAATTTAGCCTTCCTCCTCCCTGACTACTGAGATGTTGATGAAATGCCTCATTGTCACGCAGCTGAACCTTACCCATCTAGTCTTTCTTACTTCCGACAACCTTTATGGGAGAAAAACAGCCCTTCAAAACATCTGACAAACAAAGTGTGCATAGCCTACCTCTTTTCATCTCTAAAGCGGATCAAAAGCAGTCATTAATAAACCTGCGTTAAGTGAAGAGATCTCTTAAGCAAAATATCTTAGCGTGGGAAGAGGTGGAAGGCTTTGATCCTCGGTTATCAAGCATATTCAATAGCAGACAGAAGCGTGAACGCCAAGCATTTGATGAAAACATCCAGCCATTCGGTACATGTAGAGCACACCAAAGTTTCTGCCGTCTTTCAGCTTTTAATGACTCGCCAGGCAATCTTGCAGATGCATCACACATCAGTGAGACACTGTGGCGCTCACACAGACGCTAGCATTAGCATTTTGCACTAAGTACTTCCTAAATAGGACTCGGAGGGAACATTGTGCCTCAGGAATCCAAATGACTCTTCAAGGACCCTCACTCAAATGCCAGCGCAAGAGAATCAAAATCAGAGCCTACAGCATATTGTTTGTCCCTCCCACAACCCTTCCTTGAGATCTTTATAAGATTGGTCAAATACGATAAACCTGAATCACACAGGGGTTGGGTTTAGTGTGTGTGTGTGTGTGTTGTTGGGGGGCGATGTTTAATTCATGAGCTCCCCATCATAAATCTGCTTGCCATTATGGTTGCTACCTGGCATGTTCTCCCTATGTAAATGAAGCCTCCTCGGTGGTGGGGCCGCATCAGCTGTAATCTGCATCTGATTTATGTGGTGGCAGAGCTCCTGTGTTTCCTCCAGCAGAGTTTAACTGTCCCTCAGCTTCACCCCACACACCTACACCTCCCTCCGTCTCTTGCCTCATCTCGTCAGCCGAGGTCAACCAGGATGGAGAAATATGACCAGCACAGTGATTGGCAGTGTGGGCC